>NW_020824905.1:0-271858 GCF_003285875.2 Drosophila novamexicana
TTAATATCTTGTTCACCTAGCATATTTTCTTTAATTTTGATGCGTGATAAGAAATTTGCAACGTGGTTTCATTTTCCTTCTAAGTATTTGATTGAGAAATTATTTCCCTAAGTTTGTTACGATACTGTTGTACTGTTGTTGTTCATGTTGGTTTCTTTAATGCTAAAAATAGAGACAAAATTGCATTTCACCCATATTTTACCGATAAGTATATTATAGGATTTATTATTATAACTTTTTTTATTAATTTCTTTAATTTTAATTAACCCCAATTTATTAGGAGACCCCGATAATTTTATCCCATTTAACCCTTTAGTTACACCAGTCCACAGAATGATTTATTTTATTTGCTTACGCAATTCTTCGATCTATCCCTAATAAATTCGGAGGTGTAATTGCTTTAGTTCTTTTGATCGCAATTTTTAATAATTTTACCATTTTACAGTTTAAGAAAATTTTAAGGAATTCAATTCAACCCAATTATTCAAATTGTATTTTAAATTATAATAGTTGCAGTAATTTTATTAACTTGAATTGGAGCACGACCTGTAGAAGAACCTTACGTTATAATCGGACAAATTTTATCTGTTTATTTCTTATACTGTCTTGTAAGCCCTTTAGTAAATAAATTATGAGATAATTTATTAAATAAGTTAATGAGCTTGAATAAGTTTGAATATGTTTTGAAAACATAAGATCGAAATTTTATTTTCTATTAACTTAACTGTTTACTGGTTTTAAAGTATAATAATAAAGAAAATAATAAAATTTTTAAACTAATAAAAAATAATAAATAACTTAATGAAATATATAAAAAACACTTTCATGCTAAATATATTAACTTATCATAACGAAAACAAGGCAAAGATCCTCGAACCAAAATAAAAATAAATGAAATTAATATTCATTTTAAATAAAATAATAAATTAAATACATCACAACCTAAAAAAATTACACAAAATAATATTCTTATGAATAAAACTCTTGCATACTCAGCTAAAACAAGTAAGAGGTTCTAGTCGGGAGTCTCTAGCTCTTATAGGTTCTGAGATCCTTGCGTTCATACATACGGACGGACGGACGGACAGACAGAATATACATATACATATACTTTATAGGGTCGGAGATGCTTCCTTCTGTCCGTTACATACATTTGGATTTTGCACAAATACAATATACCCTTATACACATTTTTAATGGGTTCAAGGTATAAAAATTAATGTTCATCCACCTTTTCTATATTCAACATTAAACCCTGAAACCAATTGAGATTCCCCTTCAGCAAATTCAAATGGTGTACGATTAGTTTCAGCTAAAGAAATAGTTAACCAAGCTAAAGCTATAGGAAATAAAATAAATAAAAATAAAATATAAGTTTGATAATATGAAAAATATAAACAAGTAAGAGGTTCTAGTCGGGAGCTCCCGACTAGGGGATACCCTGTACCCTCTTCTTCCAACATCAAATATATATATATATATATATATATATATATATATATATATATATATATATATTCTATTTAGAAGCTATATGTCAAGTTTGGTGACTCTAGCTCTTATTATTTACCAAAATTGCCCAAAAAACAGGATATCGATATCGATTTTTAACGATTGCTTGGAAACGGAATAAGTCATCGATTATCGGAAAGGTTCTTATAGGTTCTGAGATTCTTGCGTTCATACATACGGACGGACGGACAGACAGACGGACATGGCTAGATCGACTCGGCTATTGATGCTGATCAAGAATATATATACTTTATGGGGTCGGTGATGCTTCCTTCTGCCTGTTACATACATTTGGATTTTGCACAAATACAATATACCCTTATACCCATTTTTAATGGGTTCAGGGTATAAAAATTATAGCCACCAATTAAAAATACAAAAGATATCAAAATTAAAGCTAAACTAACTTTATAAGAAATAGTTAGAGCAACAGCTCGTAACCCCCCTAATAAAGCATAATTTGAATTAGATGACTTACCAGCTACTATAACAGTATAAGCTCCTAATCTAGTACAGCACAAAAAAAATAACCCACCTAAATTAAAAGAATCCACCTTTACAAAAAAGGTCTATATATCCTCACTACTAAAGATAAATTAATGATAAAATAGGTGAGATAAAATATCTCCAATAATTTGATAATAAAGGATAAGTTTGTTCTTTTGTAAATAACTTAATTACATCACAAAAAGGTTGAGGAATTCCTATTAAACCAAATTTATGAGGACCCTTACGAATTCGAATATAACCTAAAACTTTTCGTTCTAAGAATGTCAAAAAAGCTACACTTACTAATACACAAACAATTAATAATAAAATTTCCACTAAAGACATAAACAGTTCTATATAAAACAAGTGTTATTTGTGATAAATATTACATAAATAAATTCTAAATTTATCGCACTAATTTGACAAAATAGTTATATTAATTAATATTATTCTATATTAAAATACAAGTATTCTAATATTTGGTCCTTTCGTATTAAAATATTATAATTTTTTAAAGATAGATCATGTAAGAATTTAAAAGTCGAACAGACTTAAAATGTGAACGGATACACCCAAGATTATATCTTAATCCAACATCAAGGTCTTTTATCGATATGAACTATCCAAAAAAAATACGCTGTTATCCCTAAAGTAACTTAAATGTTTAATCATTATTAATGGATCAAATATTCATACATTAATGGTTTTAATCATTAACATTTTTTAAATGTTAATATCACCCCAATAAAATATTTTAGTTTATTATGATAAAAATAATCTTTATAATTAAAATAAATAAAATATAAAGATTTATAGGGTCTTCTCGTCTTTTAAATAAGTTTTAGCTTTTTGACTAAAAAAATAAAATTCTATAAAAAATTCAAATGAAAGTTAATAATTCGTCCAACCATTCATTCCAGCCTTCAATTAAAAGACTAATGATTATGCTACCTTTGCACAGTTAAAATACTGCGGCCATTAAAAAATTTTCATTGGGCAGGTTAGATTTTAAATTTAATTCAAAAATACATATTTTTGTTAAACTAATTCTATCATTATTACTTAATTTTAAAAATTAAAATTAATATCTCAATAAAAATTTAAAATATAATAAATCATTTAATTTAAAAAATAAATTATAACACAATTTTTATAATTGCTAATTCTAAGCATATATTTTTAAATTTATTTATTACTTATAACAATTTATTTTATAGCTTATCCCATAAAATATAAAAATTATAAATTATTTATTTAACAAATTGTTTAAATAAATTTATAATTTCTAAATAAAATTTATTTCTTGAAAAACTAGATACCTTTAAAATATAATATTTCATTTTTAATATATACTTAAAATAATTTTATTACATTAACTTTAATATTACATGAACTCCTTTAAAATAAAAATTTTTCAAAATATTTCAATTTTCTTTTACAATACTATTAAACTATTATTAAACTTATTTTTTCTTTAAACAATACTCAAGCTGTTTTTTATAAAATTATTTTTAATATGTATAAATAAAATTAATAAATAAAATCAAATCAGTTTATATTGATTTGCACAAAAATCTTTTCAATGTAAATGAAATGCTTTACTAGAAAAGCTTTAAATTGTCATTTTAAATACACTTTCCAGTACATCTGCTATATTACGACTTATCTTACCTTAATAATAAGAGCGACGGGCGATGTGTACATATTTAGAGCTCAAATCAAATTATTAATCGTTATAATTTTACTACAAAATCCACGTTCAAGCATTTTTTCATAATTTTATCCATTTAAATAAATTTATTGTAACCCATTATTACTTAAATATAAGCTACACCTTGATCTGATATAAATTTTAAATAACTTGAATTGGAGCACGAACTTATACAAAATTCTGATAACGATAACGGTATATAAACTGATAACAAACTTAAGAAAGGTCCATCGTGGATTACAAAACAGGTTCCTCTGGATAGACTAAAACACCGACAAATTTTTAAGTTCCAAGAACTTATCTATTACTACATAAGTATTTATATTTACTTTTAAATAATAGGATATCTAATCCTAGTTAAAATTTTTAAGCTTCAATTATTTATTTAATAAAAACTTTAAATTTAAAACTTCACTTAATAAATTTAATTATTTTTAGATCAAACCAATTTAACTTTTACTAAAAAAATGCATTTGTATTATTGGTGTAACCGCGATTACTGGCACCAATTTAATCTATACTTTTTAATATTGTTATTTCTAAATTTCTTTTATTAATAAATTTAATAACTGCGATTATAATAAATATAATACTTTTTAAAATTAAATATTCATATATAACTTTATAAGTTTATTTCAAAAATTTACTACAAACACCTAAAGTCATATATTTTATTATAAAAATTTAATTTAAAATAAGTTTAAAAGCAATTTAATAAATCTATTTTTAATTACTAGAACTCAAAATAATCTAAAGTAAACCCCTAATAATATAATTTTCATTTTAAAATAAAAATGAATATTAAATATTATTTAAGTTTTTCATATTAATACAAAATTTTTAAAAAATTTTACATCATTAAAAAATAGTTAATTTTTATTATAATATTACATTTTATTATAGCATTAACACAATTATTTTATAATTTTAATAATTTATAAAAATTACAAAATTTAATTACACATTTATTAATTAAATAAATAAAATAGAATTAATTTAAATAAATTTTTTAAAATAAAAAAAATAATATTTTTTAATTAACACAATAACTAATTTTAACTAAAAAACAAGTAAGAGATTCTAGTCGGGAGCTCCCGACTAGGGGATACACTGAACCCTCTTCTTCCAACATCAAATTTATATATATATATTCTATTTTAGAAGCTATATGTCTTATTATTTACCAAAATTGCCAAAAAAAAAAAAAAAACAGGATATCGATATAAATTTTTATCGATTGCTTGGAAATGGAGTAAGTTATCGATTATCGGAAACAAACTCGATCTGCGCGGGAACTAGGAGCATCTACATCTCAAATTTCAAGTCTTTAGCTCTTATAGGTTCTGAGATCCTTGCGTTCATACATACGGACGGACGGACAGACAGACAGACAGACAGACAGGACATGGCTAGATCGACTCGGCTATTGATGCTGATCAAGAATATATATACTTTATGGGGTCGGAGAAGCTTACTTCTGCCTGTTACATATATTTGGATTTTGCACAAATACAATATACCCTTGTACCCATTTTTAATGGGTTCAGGGTATAAAAATTTACCAGCAGATCTCCGAGCGCTCCACCCATTTTCTTTTTTTTTTTTTTTGCATATGTTTTATTTGTGCGCTGAAATCGGTCAGTGCCTTCTGATCCCTACCAAGCGAATAATTATCTATAATAAAGTATAACACAATTTTTAACGAGAAAGAAAGGCTATCTTCGGCACGCCGAAGATCTAATACCCTTGCAGACCCAACCTTTTTATAATGCTTTTAGTGCTTTGAACGTATCTAAGAAGCATAGGGAAAATAGTTAATGGCGAGTTTGGGCAAGATATCTTAATAAACAAAATGTTTTTTCATACAAAAATTTAATTTTCGACCGATCGTTGATATAGTGGTCCGATCTTAATAGGATTTTGCATATATATGAGGAGTATAGTAAAACTAATAAATGCCGAGCTTGGTCAAGATATCTTGAAAAACAAAATGTTTTTTCATACAAAAACTTAATTTTCGACCGATCGTTCCTATGGCAGCTATATGATATTGTGGTCCGATCTTAATTGAATTTTGCATATATATGAGGAGTACAGTAAAACTAATAAATGCCGAGTTTGGTCAAGATATCTTGAAAAACAAAATGTTTTTTCATACAACAACTTAATTTTCGACCGATCGTTCCTATGGCAGCTATATGATATAGTAGTCCGATCTTAATAGGATTTTGCATATATATGAGGAGCATAGTAAAACTAATAAATGCCGAGTTTTGTCAAGATATCTTGAAAAAAAAATGTTTTTTCATACAACAACTTAATTTTCGACCGATCGTTCCTATGGCAGCTACATATATTATATAGTCGATACAGCCATGTCCGTTTGTCCGTCTATCAGTCTGTCTGTTTCTATGCGAACTAGTCTCTCAGTTTTAAAGCTATCTTAATGAATCTTTGCAGAAGTCCCTCTCTCTGTTGCACGCTGCACATATGTCAAAACCAGCTGGATCGGACTACTATATCATTATTATGTAGTCTTTCTATATCCGCTACACCATTTTTACTTGCTGTTATTTGAATTTCAACCTTTCCCATATTGTTAAATATTTGAATGAGTGCTTTTTCAACTTCCATCCAATCATTGCCGCTTAGTTTAATTAATTAATAATTAATTCCATTTGCTAATTTTGAATATAAATCAAAACATGTTAAATAGCTATTTTTTATTGAATAAATGTATACTACGTAAGTTTGTCTACAATTTTCTACTTCTGGTGTAATTTTAAATTTATATGATGTGTTCCTGTGATCAATCTTAGCTAGATTGCAAGCTTCACATTTGTTAATTATGTTTTGGATTAAATTTGGATAGTCTGGGTAATAGTATGTTTCTTTAAAATGTCTGACCATCTTTTTGATACCTGGATGTAAAAATTTCTTGTGGTTGCTAATTATTATTTGTTTAAATTCTGCATAGCTCCTAATATGTTTCAGTTTAATATTTGTTCGTAATATTCGAGTTGTTTTATTATTTCAAAATCTGAGTCGTGTATAATATGCTTGAACTGTTGAAAAAATGTTTTATCAATATCTGTTTAGCTTTTTAAATGTTTAGGTTTTAATATTCGATTTTTTTCCTTAAGTTTTTAAAATGTGGTTCAGCTTCTGCCTTTCCGGTTTTCTACTCATTTTTATTTGTTTTCTGAAATAGTTAAATGGCTTTTCTGTTAAATGTAGTAAGTCTTCAGTATTTTCTTCAGCGCTATGTGCTGTAAAGTATGTCTTAATATCTTGTTCACCTAGCATATTTTCTTTAATTTTGATGCGTGATAAGAAATTTGCAACGTGGTTTCATTTTCCTTCTAAGTATTTGATTGAGAAATTATTTCCCTAAGTTTGATACGATACTGTTGTACTGTTGTTGTTCATGTTGGTTTCTTTAATGCTAAAAATAGAGACAAAATTGCATTTCACCCATATTTTACCGATAAGTATATTATAGGATTTATTATTATAACTTTTTTTATTAATTTCTTTAATTTTAATTAACCCCAATTTATTAGGAGACCCCGATAATTTTATCCCATTTAACCCTTTAGTTACACCAGTCCACAGAATGATTTATTTTATTTGCTTACGCAATTCTTCGATCTATCCCTAATAAATTCGGAGGTGTAATTGCTTTAGTTCTTTTGATCGCAATTTTTAATAATTTTACCATTTTACAGTTTAAGAAAATTTTAAGGAATTCAATTCAACCCAATTATTCAAATTGTATTTTAAATTATAATAGTTGCAGTAATTTTATTAACTTGAATTGGAGCACGACCTGTAGAAGAACCTTACGTTATAATCGGACAAATTTTATCTGTTTATTTCTTATACTGTCTTGTAAGCCCTTTAGTAAATAAATTATGAGATAATTTATTAAATAAGTTAATGAGCTTGAATAAGTTTGAATATGTTTTGAAAACATAAGATCGAAATTTTATTTTCTATTAACTTAACTGTTTACTGGTTTTAAAGTATAATAATAAAGAAAATAATAAAATTTTTAAACTAATAAAAAATAATAAATAACTTAATGAAATATATAAAAAACACTTTCATGCTAAATATATTAACTTATCATAACGAAAACAAGGCAAAGATCCTCGAACCAAAATAAAAATAAATGAAATTAATATTCATTTTAAATAAAATAATAAATTAAATACATCACAACCTAAAAAAATTACACAAAATAATATTCTTATGAATAAAACTCTTGCATACTCAGCTAAAACAAGTAAGAGGTTCTAGTCGGGAGTCTCTAGCTCTTATAGGTTCTGAGATCCTTGCGTTCATACATACGGACGGACGGACGGACAGACAGAATATACATATATACTTTATAGGGTCGGAGATGCTTCCTTCTGTCCGTTACATACATTTGGATTTTGCACAAATACAATATACCCTTATACACATTTTTAATGGGTTCAAGGTATAAAAATTAATGTTCATCCACCTTTTCTATATTCAACATTAAACCCTGAAACCAATTGAGATTCCCCTTCAGCAAATTCAAATGGTGTACGATTAGTTTCAGCTAAAGAAATAGTTAACCAAGCTAAAGCTATAGGAAATAAAATAAATAAAAATAAAATATAAGTTTGATAATATGAAAAATATAAACAAGTAAGAGGTTCTAGTCGGGAGCTCCCGACTAGGGGATACCCTGTACCCTCTTCTTCCAACATCAAATATATATATATATATATATATATATATATATATATATATATATATATATATATTCTATTTAGAAGCTATATGTCAAGTTTGGTGACTCTAGCTCTTATTATTTACCAAAATTGCCCAAAAAACAGGATATCGATATCGATTTTTAACGATTGCTTGGAAACGGAATAAGTCATCGATTATCGGAAAGGTTCTTATAGGTTCTGAGATTCTTGCGTTCATACATACGGACGGACGGACAGACAGACGGACATGGCTAGATCGACTCGGCTATTGATGCTGATCAAGAATATATATACTTTATGGGGTCGGTGATGCTTCCTTCTGCCTGTTACATACATTTGGATTTTGCACAAATACAATATACCCTTATACCCATTTTTAATGGGTTCAGGGTATAAAAATTATAGCCACCAATTAAAAATACAAAAGATATCAAAATTAAAGCTAAACTAACTTTATAAGAAATAGTTAGAGCAACAGCTCGTAACCCCCCTAATAAAGCATAATTTGAATTAGATGACTTACCAGCTACTATAACAGTATAAGCTCCTAATCTAGTACAGCACAAAAAAAATAACCCACCTAAATTAAAAGAATCCACCTTTACAAAAAAGGTATATATATCCTCACTACTAAAGATAAATTAATGATAAAATAGGTGAGATAAAATATCTCCAATATTTTAATAATAAAGGATAAGTTTGTTCTTTTGTAAATAACTTAATTACATCACAAAAAGGTTGAGGAATTCCTATTAAACCAAATTTATGAGGACCCTTACGAATTCGAATATAACCTAAAACTTTTCGTTCTAAGAATGTCAAAAAAGCTACACTTACTAATACACAAACAATTAATAATAAAATTTCCACTAAAGACATAAACAGTTCTATATAAAACAAGTGTTATTTGTGATAAATATTACATAAATAAATTCTAAATTTATCGCACTAATTTGACAAAATAGTTATATTAATTAATATTATTCCTTATTAAAATACAAGTATTCTAATATTTGGTCCTTTCGTATTAAAATATTATAGTTTTTTAAAGATAGATCATGTAAGAATTTAAAAGTCGAACATACTTAAAATGTGAACGGATACACCCAAGATTATATCTTAATCCAACATCAAGGTCTTTTATCGATATGAACTATCCAAAAAAAATACGCTGTTATCCCTAAAGTAACTTAAATGTTTAATCATTATTAATGGATCAAATATTCATACATTAATGGTTTTAATCATTAACATTTTTTAAATGTTAATATCACCCCAATAAAATATTTTAGTTTATTATGATAAAAATAATCTTTATAATTAAAATAAATAAAATATAAAGATTTATAGGGTCTTCTCGTCTTTTAAATAAGTTTTAGCTTTTTGACTAAAAAAATAAAATTCTATAAAAAATTCAAATGAAAGTTAATAATTCGTCCAACCATTCATTCCAGCCTTCAATTAAAAGACTAATGATTATGCTACCTTTGCACAGTTAAAATACTGCGGCCATTAAAAAATTTTCATTGGGCAGGTTAGATTTTAAATTTAATTCAAAAATACATATTTTTGTTAAACTAATTCTATCATTATTACTTAATTTTAAAAATTAAAATTAATATCTCAATAAAAATTTAAAATATAATAAATCATTTAATTTAAAAAATAAATTATAACACAATTTTTATAATTGCTAATTCTAAGCATATATTTTTAAATTTATTTATTACTTATAACAATTTATTTTATAGCTTATCCCATAAAATATAAAAATTATAAATTATTTATTTAACAAATTGTTTAAATAAATTTATAATTTCTAAATAAAATTTATTTCTTGAAAAACTAGATACCTTTAAAATATAATATTTCATTTTTAATATATACTTAAAATAATTTTATTACATTAACTTTAATATTACATGAACTCCTTTAAAATAAAAATTTTTCAAAATATTTCAATTTTCTTTTACAATACTATTAAACTATTATTAAACTTATTTTTTCTTTAAACAATACTCAAGCTGTTTTTTATAAAATTATTTTTAATATGTATAAATAAAATTAATAAATAAAATCAAATCAGTTTATATTGATTTGCACAAAAATCTTTTCAATGTAAATGAAATGCTTTACTAGAAAAGCTTTAAATTGTCATTTTAAATACACTTTCCAGTACATCTGCTATATTACGACTTATCTTACCTTAATAATAAGAGCGACGGGCGATGTGTACATATTTAGAGCTCAAATCAAATTATTAATCGTTATAATTTTACTACAAAATCCACGTTCAAGCATTTTTTCATAATTTTATCCATTTAAATAAATTTATTGTAACCCATTATTACTTAAATATAAGCTACACCTTGATCTGATATAAATTTTAAATAACTTGAATTGGAGCACGAACTTATACAAAATTCTGATAACGATAACGGTATATAAACTGATAACAAACTTAAGAAAGGTCCATCGTGGATTACAAAACAGGTTCCTCTGGATAGACTAAAACACCGACAAATTTTTTAAGTTCCAAGAACTTATCTATTACTACATAAGTATTTATATTTACTTTTAAATAATAGGATATCTAATCCTAGTTAAAATTTTTAAGCTTCAATTATTTATTTAATAAAAACTTTAAATTTAAAACTTCACTTAATAAATTTAATTATTTTTAGATCAAACCAATTTAACTTTTACTAAAAAAATGCATTTGTATTATTGGTGTAATCGCGATTACTGGCACCAATTTAATCTATACTTTTTAATATTGTTATTTCTAAATTTCTTTTATTAATAAATTTAATAACTGCGATTATAATAAATATAATACTTTTTAAAATTAAATATTCATATATAACTTTATAAGTTTATTTCAAAAATTTAATACAAACACCTAAAGTCATATATTTTATTATAAAAATTTAATTTAAAATAAGTTTAAAAGCAATTTAATAAATCTATTTTTAATTACTAGAACTCAAAATAATCTAAAGTAAACCCCTAATAATATAATTTTCATTTTAAAATAAAAATGAATATTAAATATTATTTAAGTTTTTCATATTAATACAAAATTTTTAAAAAATTTTACATCATTAAAAAATAGTTAATTTTTATTATAATATTACATTTTATTATAGCATTAACACAATTATTTTATAATTTTAATAATTTATAAAAATTACAAAATTTAATTACACATTTATTAATTAAATAAATAAAATAGAATTAATTTAAATAAATTTTTTAAAATAAAAAAAATAATATTTTTTAATTAACACAATAACTAATTTTAACTAAAAAACAAGTAAGAGATTCTAGTCGGGAGCTCCCGACTAGGGGATACACTGAACTCTCTTCTTCCAACATCAAATTTATATATATATATTCTATTTTAGAAGCTATATGTCTTATTATTTACCAAAATTGCCAAAAAAAAAAAAAACAGGATATCGATATAAATTTTTATCGATTGCTTGGAAATGGAGTAAGTTATCGATTATCGGAAACAAACTCGATCTGCGCGGGAACTAGGAGCATCTACATCTAAAATTTCAAGTCTCTAGCTCTCATAGGTTCTGAGATCCTTGCGTTCATACATACGGATGGACGGACGGGCGGACGGACGGACGGACGGACGGACAGACAGACGGACATGGCTAGATCGACTCGGCTACTGATGCTGATCAAGAATATACATATATACTTTATGGGTTCGGAAATGCTTCCATCTGCCTGTTACATACATTTGGATTTTGCGCAAATACAATATACCCTTATACCCATTTTTAATGGGTTCAGGAAATAAGAATCTATATTTTAAATATTTATCTAATGATTCTTTTGATTTATATAAATTAATATAAATCTTATAAATTATTATATACTTATATATTGTTGATACTATATTATTATAGATCTATATAGAAAGTTTTAAATATATTTAAACATTTATATATTGAATAAAAATTACTATTAAAATGTATTATTAATTAAAATAAATATTATATTAAAAGAAACACTATTGAACTCGTGTTACGTGGGAATAACATTTATTTATAGTAGTTCGCTTTTAACACTGACAGATAATCAACAATCAAGCTGTGCCATGCACAAGAATGTGCTCATTTCAGAACCAATTGCAGCGTGCCAGGCGATACCTAGAGAGCTTCAAGATTTATACGGTGGCTCAGAAAGCAGCTTCCAAAAAAGCACGCTGATCACTGGCTGCACTCATGCCGGCAACTACATGCGTTTTGAACGCGAAGGACGTATATAAAAAAAAACAAAAGGGCAAATCCGCATTAAAAACAAAAACATCTCACTCAATACCTTTTTATTTTAAGTTGAAGATTTCGTAACGATCATCTGGGAAAACGTATTTAAGCAGCTCAACATCAATTGGGCCGCAACATTTAACATCAATTACGTTTCATTGAATGCACACTTAATCAAAAAAATTATTCCGCTGGTTCGGCGTGCTGCTCTTGGCTGCACCGCTCGAAGGCCCAAATAAACAAGCGTGCCGAAATGCCGGCACTGCTCGAAGGACCAAATAGTTCGGCATGCTATAATTACTACACTGCTCGAATTTTTGTTTTTCGGCGTGCTTTTAGTAATGTACTGCTCGAAGGACCAAATGGACGATCTGTCCGGTTTGACTACTTGTAAGATACTGATTTATCTTACGATTCCTAGGTCTTATATACTAACAGAGTGTCTTATTTAAGGTCTTCTGTCAATGCATTATCGGCAGGACAGCAGGGGTCATAAACTATTGTGTTTAATTAGGGTCTTTTCCTCACCCTTGCTACTTATTATTCTAACATGATATTTCTTAGCGTAGGTCACTTTTAGAATCTTAAGCGACCACATTTGCGCTATCTATTTGTATGCTGCCTGCTAAACTTGTACAATATGGTGTAAGATATATTTTTACGGAGGGTCAAAGTGAGACTCGGTGTCACGTGTTCATGTGTAAACATTGTTATTTTTCTTATCAGATATACAATTATAATTTCGACTAAAATTAACACAAATTTTAACAAGGCATGTCCAGACACGTAGTGGAAATTTAAATCTTTTATTTTAACGTGGTGGTTTTTTACTTTTCCTATGCAAGAGGGCATAATGGTTTCTTGTCTTTCTGTGTAAATTGATTTTATGTAATTGGATTTTGAAGTCTACCTCCGACTCTTAATATCCAATTTTGTTCTAAACTCTTACTCTTACTCTTTGTCTCAATTTCTTTTTTCTGATGTAAGCAAATTATTTCTGTGATAAATTGAATTGGCTGTCCTTCTTGAGTCACATTAATTTTGCTATTCAAGTTCTTTACAGTTGACCTTAAATTTGAATACGTTTTTCAAAGGTTTCCACTGACTGCTTTGCCGTAGGGCATACAAATAATCTTCTTTCCATTCTTGCCCAAACCCCTTTCTACATTCTTTGAATCAGTTTCCAACTATCTAAGTTGCCTATTACTCTTTTTAGATGATATAGTACTAACATGACTTTTTCATTTCCTTCAATAGCTATTTTTTTTCTCTCAATATTTTTTACATGTTCTTTTTGTCAAGTGCTTGTATGGCAATAAGCGTGCACACTTTGATAACTGGTATTGTGAAAATTACATTCTGTAATTTAATCTTTATTAATATATATATATATATAGTGACATATTCACAACAACAGAATCTTGAACCACTGTTAGTCATAAGCTGCATTGCATGGTATAACTCACTGTATGTTTACAAATTGAATAATCATAACAATAGCATGCCTTCTGCATCCGAATTTGAATAATGCTAACAGCAGCGAAAATCATAAGAGTAGAATGGCTTCTGCAGCCAAACTTAAATAATGTCAACAATAATTTATAAACAAAAACTGACCAACAGAAAGCCGCTAGCATAAAGAAGCTGCAGCTGCTGTCCCTCTGCAAAAAGTCACGTACTCCAATTATTATTAAGCTTTAAATATAGCGTAAGCCAAATTTTGTACTCATTCTTAATCCAGATATTCAACCTAATAAACAGATACAAATGCACTCTAGTGAAATAAATTATTTTTTATTTTTCCAAGACTTATAACTATGTTATTATATATAAGTTAACACCTAGCACTGCAGCCAGTTCCTTGCACCCTACACTACCCCCCTTGACGACCCTGAACACCAATGTGGCCGCTCTAGAATGTGCAGCGTCAGTTTCTGCGCCCGAGTCACATTGCCCACGAGCACGTAGCGCTGGCGTGGCTACATTGTTGCACAATATCCAACGACGCCGACGTTATGCCTACGTTCCAGATTTGCTGGCCCAACAACATAACACACAATACCCACAACGCTGACTCTATGCCTGTGCTGACAAAAGCCTGAACTTCTTTCCGTTTGCGGAGACGAACCTGACCAGATTATTATCAATAAAGCTGCTTAAACTAAACCTCTAACTCAATCAATCGAAGCGTATTTATTTCGCCACTAGCTGTATCTCTAGGTGCTGTTCACATTAATAAGGTGATCCTCATTGGCAGCATGAGGGTACTTAACTGGCGCCTGAGCAATGTACACCATTTTAGGGGTGGACCCTGTATTAATAGATAAAATAAACAAGTAAGAGGTTCTAGTCGGGAGCTCTCGAGTTGGGGATACCCTGAACCCTCTTCTTCCAACATCAAATGTATTCTATTTTAGAAGCTATATGTCAAGTTTGTTGACTCTAGCTCTTATTATTTGCCAAAATTGCCCAAAAAACTAACAACACACAAAGACATACCCTACTTGTAACAAGGGTGAGTGAAGCGCTTTCTATTGTATTTTGTAATTAATACACAACGAATATCGGACTTGTGAGAATATTAAGCTGAAAATAAAAATAAATTTATTATGTACTATTGCAACTTGTTCACGATACTGAAAGATGGAGAAGATTAAGAGCACTCTAAGTAAATTCGACGACAGCCTTAAGGTCTTGCTTAATCAAGTGATGGGGGTAAAAGAGGACATCAAGAATATGAGTACTAGAGTAGTTGCATTGGAGCAAGATTACGAAAACCGCAATCCGACCGTGAGTCAGCGATTCCATTAACAAGGCTGCGGAATGAATACGAGTTGAAAGAAACTTTGACGGATTGTGTCATTGTTGGAACTCCAGACGTTTGAGGGGGAATCCGGAAAGTTTGTGTCGTGGATCAATAGGGCTCAATCCATCCTTAACGACTATGAAATCGTCATGGGCAAGCCTTTATATCGATCTATAGTCTTGCATATCAAACAAAAAATAAGGGGTGATGCCGATCTTCACTTTGCTTTTATAGTGTGCAAGAATACGACTGGTCGGAAAGCAAGCGAGACCTTGCGCTTCATTACGCCGACAAACGGGCCGTTCGTACTCACGAGTATCAGCTGAGTCAACTGATACAGGGGAGTAAAACCTTAGAGGAATTTTATATGGAAGTCAATAGCCACTTCTCACTTATCCCAAATAAGCTAAAAAAAAAGGAGATCGCGCTCCCAATGTGGATAGCGCATTGATTGAAACTTATAGGGATAAGGCGTTCGACGTTTTTATAAGAGGACTTAACGGCGATGCCTCTAAACTACTATTGATCCGCGGTCCGAAAAATTTACAAGAAGCATATTCATTTTGCCTAGAGCTTTAGAACGTTTCATTTAGGGGAAACATGACGCACCACGTTATGCGTCGCTAACATCACCACCACGATTCTCTTCATCATTCATGTCGCCTGTTAGGGCCCCATAGTCGCTTCTCACAGCAATGGTTCGCCTAGAAATTCGCAAAGTTTCCGGAGATTCCAGGGCCCACGACCTATTAAATGGAAACAAATCGGTCGGGCCAATCTTACCAATCCGGTTTCAGCGCACGCCGCGATAATGATTCCAATGCGAAGCGTGGCCCGGCTACTTCCCTTGCTGCAAACCCCTTCAAGAAAGCACAGAGGCTGTACCACATGGAAGCGGTTTCATCCGCTACAATCCCTGTGTCTAACGCACATAATCAAGAATTTGCTCGACAGGTCTTATATGAAGATGCGTGCTCCGATAACACGTCCGCGGAATATGATACCCCATTACAGGAAGACGATAGGGCCGGTACCATCGGTGAAGCCAAGGGCGATGGGGAATCAAATTTTATGACCGATGCCTCACTATTGTTCCATACATAGAGTATGGTACAAGGAATGGGGCTAAGTTACAATTTTTTATCGATACCGGCGCAAATAACAATTGTATTAGCCCAAAAATTTCTGCCGTTTGCACTCCTCTACCTACTCCTTTCTTTGTCCAATGTGCTGCTGTCGGCGTTAAAATTACGCATCGCCTCGTAGGTCAATTCTTCAAATCAATCGGGAATGCTACTGTTCTCACCATTTTTGTCCTTCCTGGTCTAACTTCTTTTGATGGTATCATCGGCGATGAATCTTTGAAGACTCTTAAAGCACTGATTGGTCGGATAAATTACCTTTTGACGCCAGACGTTCTTTAAATGTGCACCCGTTGCTCGACGTTCAACACCCCGATTTTGTTAAGCAAGCGTTGAATGCCCTTATTGACGAGCACGCGAAAATCTTTGGCCCACTTTCACCCGATGAGGCTGTGGATACAAGCGTTAGAGCAGAAATTCGAACAAGCGTATCGGACCCTATTTATTCAAAAAGTTATCCTTACCCAGCTAATATGAGGAGTGAAGTAGATAGACAAATCAACGAAATTTTGTGTGAAGATGAAGATCCGACGTTCGAAAAGCCCATATAATTCTCCTATCTGGGTGGTGCCCAAAAAACCAAAAGCCAACAGGGAAAAGCAGTATCGTATGGTTATCGATTTCAAACGATTAAACGCTGTCACGATATCATACACTTATCCGATAACGGACATTACGTCCATTTTGGCAAGTCTTGGTAAGGCAAAGTATTTCACCACTCTAGACCTGACATCAGGATTCCACCAAATTTTTATGAAGGAATCCGACATACCAAAAACGGCTTTGTCTACGCTTAATGGAAAATAAGCATTCCTTCGTCTTCCATTCGGTTTGGAAAATGCCCCCGCCATTTTCAACGTATGATCAATGATGTACTTAGGGAATATATGGGCAAAATTTGCTATGTATACATCGACGATATCATAGTCTTCAGTGAAGATTATGATAGCCATTGGATCAATCTCCGCGCTGTTTTTGACAAACTCAAACAGGCAAAACTGCAAGACAATCTGGAGAAATCGCGGTTTCTTTCAACCCACGTTGAATTCTTGGGTTATGTCGTCACGGGAGATAGCATCAAGGCCGACGAGAAGAAAGTAAATACGGTTATCAAAATGAAACCCCCTACTAACGTGAAGGAATTAAAAAGTTTCTTGGGTATGACTTCATATTATCGGAAGTTTATTCGGGATTATGCCAAAGTGGCAAAGCCACTTACAAACCTGACCCGAGGGGAATTTTCTAGAATTAAATCGTCCCAGTCGAAAAAAGTACCCATCGAACTCGATGAACAAGCTTTACAGGCTTTTAACGATTTGAAAGCCATCCTTGCTTCATGCGAGGTGTTTGTATTCCCTGATTTTAGCAAACCCTTCCATTTTACCACTGATGCATCAAACATCGCCATTGGGGCAGTACTTTCTCAAGTCGATCAAGGCAAAGATCGCCCTATTGTTTGCATCTCTCGCTCTTTGAACAGGTCGGAGGAGGCTACTAATGAGAAAGAAATGCTCGCTATAGTCTGGGCATTGGATAATCTAAGATCATATTTGTACGGAGCAGGCTCAGTAAAAATATACATTGACCACCAACCGTTAACGTTTGCTTTGGGAGGAGGAATTTCAACGTAAAATTGAAGCGTAGAATCTCGCATTGAAGAATACAACTGCGAGCTAATTTACAAGCCGGGAATATCTAATATCGTCCCAGATACAATTTTGCGAATCACAGCTTTCGTCAACCATTTGGGTTTGGATACAGCTACTGCCTCTGAAGCAGACTCGATGGCCACTGTTCACAGCGCGCTTGAAGACGCTTCCCATTTGATACCACATGTAGAGGCACCCATCAACGCGTTTGGGAACCAATTGATATTTGACAGTGACCGGGTAGAATATTCATGCAAGTAGCCGCACATGGGTTTTCTTCGACATTTCATTCCTATCAACAACGAAACAATGCCCAAATTGACTATCACATAAGGGAAGTGCTTAAAACCTTCCATAATAAACCGAATTCCAGAGGCCTACTTACCATTCTTCCAGTCCACCTGCTTTAAGTTGTATAAAATTCGAGTTACGCAGAGACTGGTTAGACTTGTCCGATGCAGAACAAATATGCGACGTGATCGAAAGAGAACATCGCAGGGCACATAGAGGTCAACAAGAAAATGTCCAGCACAATACGTACTAAGGTGTCGTTTTGTGAGTGTTGTAAACTTTTCAAATACGAGCACCTATTCCCCTATTCCCAACTATCCGTGTAAAATACTTCATAATGACATATTCACACTGGAGAAAAGGGTGTATTTGAGTTGTATAGACAAGTTCACAAAATTTGCAAATTTATTCCTTGTTGAATCAAAATCATCGGTTCACTTGCGGGAAAGGTTATTAGAGGCTCTCCATTATCTCTCAGTCCCTAAGACAATGGTTTCTGATACCGAAAGGGGCCTCTTATGCCCCATCGTTCTGAATTTTTTAAGAACTTTGGAAATTGAGTTATATTACACTCCGACTCAGAAGAGCGAGGTCAATGGGCAAAATGAGAAATTTCACTCCACATTTTTGGAAATTTACAGGTGTTTGAAAAGCGAATATCCTACCTTCAAGAATACTGACCTGATGCCTATAGCCGTGGACAGGTACAACAACTCTGTTCACTCGGTGACAAATAGAAAACCAGTGGGTATGATCTTTAATCGCTCATCTAGAATAAATTATCAAGTCTTAGCTTATTTTAAAGAACAGACTTTAGAGGACACAAGAGGGTTAATTCAGCACAAACAATCATTGATTAATTACTCTCGCAACAAAAAACGAGCGGAACCTATACAGTACGTGCAGGGTGATAAAGTTTTCGTCGCTAACAAACAAATTAAGACCAATGAAAAACAACATTTCAGGCCTTAGGAGGTGCAAGAAAACGATTTGAGAAATTAATAACAAACGGAGAATAAAGAGTTATGGAAGACGTTTCACAAATCCCCTACACTTTTTTACACTACATATAAAAAAATATATACAAACAAGTAAGAGGTTCTAGTCGGGAGCTCCCGACTAGGGGATACCCTGAAACCTCTTATTCCAACACCAAATAAATTAATAAAAAAAATTTCCTTTGGCAGGGCTCGAACTCACAACTGACCGCATTACTTGCTGTCGACTCTACTCAACAGCCACACCAGCAAAAAAAAAAAAAAAGTACTTTCCCCGGTAGGTCTAGAACTCGCGACAGACCGCACCAATTGCAATGCCTCTACTCAGCAGCCACACCAACAATTAAGTACTTATGATAAAAAAGGAACTAAAATAGCATTACGGAAAAAAGTCGCAACTACCATGCTGTAAGAATGCGAAGCAGACGCGCATATATGTGTGTGTGTGCATGTATACAGAAATTCTTAAAGCTGCTGCCCCATTCAATTGCGCAGTTGCATATAACTTTGGTTTTTCTTAACCGATCTTTATGAAATTTTCTACAGTATATCTTATTGTACCATAGAATATTTGTGTATTCTGAAAAAATCAATTGCATTTAAATTGTGGTTTAAATTGGTTGGCAATAAAAGTTGGGTTATTAACTTGATTTATAAATATTTATAAATGAAAGATACTTGAAATATCTATAATATTCTAGAAGCAACATATCATGTTTGGTGGCTCTAGCTCTTATTTTTTACCCAATTTGCTAAAAAAAAACAGGATGTCGATATCGATTTGTATCGATTGCTTGGAAACGGGGTAAGTTATCGATTATCGGAAACAAACTCGATCTGCGCGGGAAGGAGCATCTACATCTAAAATTTCAAGTCTCTAGCTCTTATAGGTTCTGAGATCCTTTGGCTCATACATACGGACGGACGGACGGACGGACAGACAGACGGACATGGCTAAATCGACTCGGCTATTGATTCTGATCAAGAATATATACACTTTATGGGGTTGGAGATGCTTCCTTCTACCTGTTACATACATTTGCATTTTGCACAAATACAATATACCCTTATACCCATTTTTAATGGGTTCAGGGTATAAAAATTAATTATAAATAAGAGTAATAAAAAAGAAAACACCTAACAGTAAAAACACATTCCGTTATAAATACAATTTAGTTAAGACATACCCAACACACAATTAAACATAGTTAAACAAGCATTATACAAAATAATTTTACTAAAAACATTGTAAAAAAAAAAATTCTTTTCTCATTCTAACAACACGATGGGAGCCGTGCACATCTTCAAATACGATGCGCAATCGTTCCTCTCCAACAAGGACTTGTCTGGCGCGCCAATGGATTATTCAAACTGGCCCATGTCATCGACCTTGAGAACATTCAACGAGTCATCGGGGAGATGGAAAAATAAGCACTACACGTCGCCGACCCCGGAATCAGCACCCTGACATTGCACTACTTGCGGGAGGCTACGGAGAACATTGCGCGCATGCTCAGCGCGCCACGGCGAAGGCCGCGATCCATAGACTGACTGGGATCAGCTTAGAAACGGGTCGCAGGATCACCTGATGCGTCAGATTGGGACGTTATTCTCAAGTCTCAGGGGAATATCGTTGGAAACAATAATCAACAAATCAGAGTCAATACGCGTCTCTTCGACGCTACACACGAATCACTCCAACGACTCAACGAAGTTATTTGAAAGGTCAACGCAATCGACGGTGATATGTATGCTACCACAGCAATGCTACATAAAGCTCTTATTCTAACGAACCGAATGAACGAGATCACAAGGGCATGTCAACTCACAAAGGCCGGTATGGTCAACTCAAACCTACTGGATCGCGAAGACTTACAAACGATATTGACAGAAGTGGAAAACTTGCCGTACCAAAACGTCGTCGAAGCGATAGAGTTTTCTCGTCTCTCAATCCTGACGAACGGAACATCACTCTTTTACGTCTTGGCTATGACTAAGGTCACAGACGCTTGATACACATTTTCCCCTCAATAACCAATAAAAGGCAAGTGGTGTTGGATTTCGACACATTGGCAATGGATAACCATGAGACATACGCCGTCATCGGACGCTGCCTATCCATCAGCAACAATACAGTTTGCCAGGAAAAGGATCTGAAGAAACTGGAGGAGGATAGTTGCATTCCCAGACTATTAAGAGGAGGACACGCTTCGTGCAAGTATCTGGAAAAGGGCACAGTGTTTCTAACCAAAGAACTCAAAAGAACACCACTTGATGGGAACATTAATCATCCAATTTGATAACGAGACCGTAACGATTCCGACAGGAACTACAGCAGCTTTCGTCAACCCATATGATGGCCATGCCGGCTGTAATCACCAAAGTAACCGCCACGGATTATGAGCCGTCGCTGTAGTATGTCCACGACTTCACCATCAGAAACATGAATGACTAGCCGACATGTCTAACAAGTTACTGATATCCTCCTTTACGGAAGCAAGTATACTCCTAATTGTTGCAGAGGCCCCCCATCTTATTTTAAAAAAATCACGTCAGCAAAAGGCATCCCGAAACCAGACGGCATCGCTACGCAGTTGGAGTCGCAGCTCGCATACGGGATGGGACGTCAAAGACTTAGTGATCTGCGGGACGCACATCTTGTGGTAGGGAGGAGTTAAAACCTAGCATTGCAGCCCCTTCCCTGCACCCAACACTGCCCCCCTTGTCGACCCTGACCACCAATGAGGCCGCTCGAGAATGTGCAGCGTCAGCTTCTGCGCCCGAGTCACATTGCCCACGAGCACGTAGCGCTGGCGTGGCTACATTGTTGCACAATATCCAACGACGCCGACGTTATGCCTACGTTCGAGATTTGCTGGCCCAACAACATAACAAACAATATCCACAACGCTGACGCTATGCCTGCGCTGCAGAATTGCTGTGCTGATTACAAAACATCCGCAGCGCTGGCTCCACCGGAAAGCTGACACCGCACGACGTTGGCTCAGCCGATCGCCAGCAGAGAGGCTTGCTGCCGTTCTGACAAGAGCCAGAACTTCATTCAATTTCCGGAGACGAACTTGACCAGATTATTATCAATAAAGCTGCTTAAACTAAACCTCTAACTCAATCAATCGAAGCGTATTTATTTCGTCACTAACTGTATCCCTAGGACGCTGTTCACATTAGTAAAGTGATCCTCTTTGGCAGTATGAGGGTACTTAACTTATATTATATATATATATTACAAATATATATTACAAATATACATATATATATGATGTCACTATATATATATACATATATATACTATATATAATATTATATAATATTTTTGTAGTTTGCGACCTACTATCACTTAGTGCCCGCCATTTTTCGTATTCCCCATTAGCTCACTTTACCATGATAAGTGCTGTGGCTAATAGCTCGTGCCTTTCAGTCACGCATGTGTTCACACTGTTGCTTCTTTCCAAGCGAAGCATTGTGTGATTTGTTGCATTCTGCACTTACAATTTTACTCGTGCACCTCTTGGCAATTGAATATTTTAAGCACTTTAAACATAATTGTACCTTTCTTGAAGCCCTTTCTACAGGGCTCATGCCTCTAAATTTAAAGCATTGTAATGCATAATGCCCTGATACCTTGCAAACGAGGCAATTTTCCGGAGAGTCCTTATTGACTTTCGTGTTTTTCTCCTCGTCCTTCAATGAGCATAGAGCACTCAACCTTTGCTCTAAATACTTCATTACGTCGGACAGTTTTGAACTTTTTTTTGGCGACATCGTACTGTAAGTAGACGAGAACATAATCGAGCAAGCCATCCTATCAAAAGACAATCAGATAATACGAACGGTCGTCGGGAAAGCTATCGAGATCCTTCAACGACCTGTGACCAAAGTCGGTGTGCCAGGCGCCATATTAGAGGTAAACAAGCTCCAGAAGAGAATGCGGAAACTGCAGGAGCTTGCCACCAAGGCCTCAACATTAAATGACAAATATTGTGCTCTTTTCTAAACAGTACCTAGTTGATATTGTTCAAATCTTTATAGTAGTTCTGGATAAAAGACAATACGTTAACTAAATCTACACATGTTTTCTGGACTTGCCTAAGCTGGTGGCAACATACGCCGCTCTTGGTTGGATACGAAAGCCACTGTCATAACATGATGTCACTCGTTTGTGTTTACACGTGAAAAAGTTTGCCACATTAAGCCTCTTCTGCATCCATATTTGCTAATATATATAACGGGTCGCTCAAATTCTTCTGCAGGGCCTCGGAAAATGGCAACAACAGGATACACCTCGTAAATATCTTATTGTAGGCTCTTCTTGACAAAAACACTTATGCATATTCTCAGTGAAAGTTCTATGTTACGTGGGGAAGATGGAATAAAAACTTTTTTAGAAAGACACTGCTCCTCTTCATAGGAAAAGTCGAACAACTCTTGTTCATTAGAGAGCACTAGGTACAATAGACCGTATTGACTCCCCTTTATTAATATAATAAGTATAGGTCTAGATTAATTTATTTAATATTTTAACATTTCAACAGCGGTTTCGTTGCTTTGTATTCGCACATATAACATTTCATTCTGCGTTCTTTATTCTAAATCCAATTGCAACCTATCCGCAATTATAATTAATGTAGTAAAATATTCCTGCGTAAGTATATAGTATATACCGCAATATATTAGTATATTGTTTGTAAGACCATTTAAGAGTCAACACTGTTATTTAACGGGGTTAACTTATGTGTTACTTAAACATATTTTTTATTTAACGATTTTCATGTTCCAAGTTCAGATCGTTTATTGGATATTGGAGCCGCTTGCCTCCGTCAGGCTACGCATATATTGAGCTTCGGTTACCATGACGCCTTCCATATCTACAAATCGTGTGTGCATTCCTGCAGCAATAAACCGTTTACTCGCTGCTATGTCTAAGCGTGGTGCTGTTTTCGAACTGTTCGTTTGCTTTTCGCGTGCTAGCATTTCTCTTGCTCGACCCAAATCGTGTAAAATGTAGTGCTAGGGAAAGTCATCAATCATTAAACATTTATTTGAAATAAGCTACAATTAAATTTTTAATTTGCTAGCTGGAGAGCCAGGGTTTAGTTTATTAAAAACAGATGTGAAAAAAAAAATTGGCTTTTATCTATATTTATCCGATATTCGACTGCTTATCGGCAACCGTATTCAGGGCATTAACACCAGGAAGTAATAAACAAATAACATTAAAATAAATTATTTTAAACAATAAATTAATCATTTAACATACGTCTGCGCTTCTTGACTTGGAGATTGAAACTCTTTGGCTCTTTAATAAGTGTTTACACAAGAGAGCGCAATTTTATGTGCATGTTTTTAAGTTTACTCTTTAGTTTGTTGTGTAGCTTTTCTAATGTATGCTGTTTGTTGTAGTGTTGTTCTTGATGTAGGATTATTGTTGGTTCCTTGTCATAGAGTCGGTCATTGGTGCTATTTGTATACCCTGAACCCATTAAAAATGAGTAAAAAGGTATAATGTATTTATGCAAATGTATGTAACAGGCAGAAGGAAGCATCTGCGACCCCATAAAGTATATATATTCTTGATCAACATCAATAGCCGAGTCTATCTAGCCATGTCCGTCTGTTTGTCTGTCCGTCCGTCTGTCTGTATGTATGTATTAACGCAAGGATATCAGAACCTATAACAGCTACAGACAGATTTTAGCTGTAGGTCCTCCAGTGCCTGGGCAGATCGAGTTTGTTTCCGATATTAGATAACTTGGCCCATTTTTGAGTAATTGATCAAAATCGATATCAAAATCTTTTTTATTTTTTTTTCAGCAATTTTGGTAAATATTAACAGCTAAAGTCACCAAACTTGATATGTTGCTTCTAGAATATTATATCGCCACCTTCCCGCTACCACCGCAGAGCTATAAATCAAGTTAATACCCAACATATGTTGCCCACCAATTTGAGCCACAATTTAAATGCAATTTACTTATTGAGAGTACACAAATATGTATGGTTCAATAAGATGTACTGTAGAAAATTTCATTAAAATCGGCTATGAAAAACCCATAAGTTATATGTAACTGCGCAATTGGATGAGACAGCTAGCGAATACTTCAAGAATTTCTGTATACATGTACACACACACATTCATGCGCGTCTGCTGCAAATTCTATCAACAGCAATGCAATTGCGATTGTTTTCTGTGCTGCTACTTTAATTCAATAAGACAAAATTATTGGTGTGACTGTTGAGTAGAGGCATAGCAAATGGTGCAGTCTGTCGCGAATTCGAGCCCTACCGGGGAAACAGTTTTTTTTTTTTTGTTGGCTGCGGGTTCGAACTTTTTTTTAAATTTATCTATATTACCTCAAACGAGTGCATTGCGCGAACTGCATTTTGTGTTAGAATAAGAGGGCTCAGGGTATTCCCTAGTCGGGAGCTCCCGACTAGAACCTCTTACATGTTTGTATATTACTTTTATGTCTTAATTTGAAGTCGGATTTGTGTCGTGTTGTCATTGTTTTTGGTTTACATGCTATTGAAATTATTGTTGGTGGCCCCGCAACAATGTATTTTGTAAATTACATTAATTCTATGTACTGTAGTATTGTTGAAAATATTATTGTAATGTTTTCGTAGTTTTGTGTGCTACTTTTATTTCTTAATTGTTGTAGCAGTCTGAGTTCGTGAGACGTACTGATAATTGTGGTACATGTATTAAAGATATATATATATTTTGACAAGTTCTGTTGGCTTTTGAGCTTAAAAACATGCTGTGGGAAGTCGTTTTTGGTCAAATGTTGTTTAATATCGTGTCCAATTTCTTTGTGGTCTCTTGGATAGTGCTCTGAAGATGGTTCCCGATTTGCAGCAGTAATATATCGATAAAATATGCTAAAAACAAAATGTTTTTTGTTTTTGTGTTTAATAAACTCAACCAACGACCTCGAGCCAGCTAAATAAATAAAGATTAAAAAATGAAAGGTCGCCAAAAGCATTATAAAGAATGAATGATTATCGCTTAGTCGGCTTCCGCGCTACTAAGCATCAATTGTTTCTAAATCTAAGTCAAGTGAACAATACATGGAGTCAATAAAGCACCAGCTGATCGCATAGCCTCTTAGCGAAAATGTGACATCTAAGAGCTTTTTTCCGTCTGTGTACGATCGGACTTCTAAATTATACATTTGCTATTTGAATGATCAAAACTTACTTATGCGAAACATCATTTCATATAATTTGGATATCTCATTCTCAGAAACATGGTTTAATTCAATCATATCTGATAGTGTACTTTTTCCGAAAAGCCGTTAAATCCATTCTCCATTCTGAACCTTTTTGTTTTACTGCGCCTACTGATGCTGAGATTGTCTCAGTTACAGTTGATTTCCCTTCACGTGCTATTTATATTACCTGATCAGCTATCTCACCTTCTTCTGACATTCCAGTTTACATAAAACAAATTACTTTTATTAAAGAAGTTTTTACCCAAGTAATAATGACCTTTTTATTATGTTGGGTGATTTTACCGAACCTCTCTTGGTCATTATTCACCGCCAATAATTAACTTGTACCTTTAGCACAGCAGGACTTCATAGACTGCATATATTCATTGATCAATCAAGGTATTTATGCAACTGATTGGCCTTGCTTATATGACGTTGATATGAGTACTGATGTACATTTTTTTTTAAAACACCCTTAATTTCGATCTATATGAATGTATACCCATTCAATCCCATTGTCTGCCTCTTCTATGCCTCCCTGGTTTGCTTTCGAACTATCAAACCTAAAAAATATTAAGTCTAAGTATTTAAAAAATTTTAACATGTCAAACTTCTTGTTTATACCCTTGCAGATGGTATTATAATTTTGTCGTGAAATGTGTAACGCTTAGAAGGAGACATCTCCGACCCCATAAAGTATATATATTCTTGATCAGCATCAACAGCCGAGTCGATAGAGCCATGCCCGTCTGTCTGTTTCTATGCAAACTAGTCTCTCAGTTTTAAGGCTATCTTAATGAAACTTTGCAGATGTCCTTCTTTCTGTTGCACGCAGCACATATGTCAAAACCAGCTGGATCGGACCACTATATCATATAGCTGTCGTAGGAACGGTCGAAAATTAAGTTTTTGTATAAAAAACATTTTGTTTTTCAAGATATCTTGACCAAACTCGGCATTTATCAGTTTTACTATACTCCTCATCTATATGCAAAATCCTTAGCCTTAGCAACGATCGGTCGAAAATTAAGTTGTTGTATGAAAAAACATTTTGTTTTTCAAGATATCTTGCCCAAACTCGGCATTAACTATTTTCCCTGCGCTTCTTAGATACGGGCAAAGCACTATAAGCATTTTGAAAAGGTTGGGTCTGCAAGGGTATTAGATCTTCGGCGTGCCGAAGATAGCCTTTCTTTCTCGTTATGAATTCACAATGCTATTAGAATATCTAAGTCTTTGCAAAAGACAATTTGCTGAAAATCCGAGACAATTTTATAATTTTGTAAGCTTGAAGCGTAAATCTTCTACTTCGTCATCTTTTTTTTTCTTGGGAAGGCTAAGGCAATCAAAGACTTTGATGCTGCTTATCTCTTTACAGATTTTTTTAATCAATTTACCATAATAATATGTGTTACCCTTATAATATTTCTTCGTCTAGTTCCTCGCTCCTATTATTTCCTTTTCTACTTAATCACCCGGGCCTGACAATATTCCTTCTATTGTCTTTCCATCTCTTTGGAAATATACATATGTTTTTCCACTACACCAATCTTTATTGGGAAGTCGTTTGGATTTTTTCTTATTAGAAAGGAAGGAAACAGGTTCACATTACTTCAGGTGTACGTTAAGGTAATCATCCTGGACCCTTACTATTTACTATTTTTATAAATGATCTCACTTCCGTTATATCACATACTCATGTACTTATGTACGCAGATAATGTGACACTTTGCTTTCGTATACTAACTCTATACATCACTCTTATCTACAGGACGATTTGAACTCTTTGAAACTCTGGTGTTCGTCCAATCAATTGCATCTGAATTGTTTAAAGTGTATTTTTATGACCTTTAATCGTGTTGGCTATACGATCGAAAAAATACTTTTGCAACATATACTATTAGTTAATGTTCTAGGGGTTAGTTTTTATTTTAAGCTCGGCTTAAATCTCGCTATTGCTACCATTGTCAATGAGGCCTAAGGTGTTCTTGATTTCATAAAACGTTGGTATAATAGTAGTTTAACGATCCCTTCGTAACCAAACGTCTGTACATCTCGTCCTACACTTGAGTACTGCTTAAGTTTCTGGTCTCAACAATATAATAATCGTACTAACCAAAAAACATATAGACTGGACAATCAGTGGACGGCGATGCGGCCTCTCCGTTTTTGTGCGGCTGGTCCAAAGTTGCCTTCGTTTTGGTAGGGTTTGAGACACGCGCGCGCTCAGACAGCAAGAGAGTAAGAAATACATATGACTTGTGCGATAGAACGACATCGCTGTCTTTTTTTACTCCCTTGCACTACAGGAAACTGCTTTGGCTTACTCTTAGTGCTCTTTCAATTTGTGTATTTACCGTTGTACTGTCTGTATGTGTATTGTCCGCACAAGCAAAAATGCCCACAAATTCGTTTTTTCTCAAAAGTCGGTGGTTTTCCTCCCTTTTGAAGGGACAGTTAATATGAAATAATGAAAGGGTTTGCCACATCGTTGCGAAATTCTTGCACTTTAGCTCGTTATCGTTGGAAAGGGTACCTAAGCGTTGCCATGTGTCATTTAAAATATTTTGGACTCGCTATTCACGCATACTTGCATATTTTGTATATGAAGATAATAATTTATGCGCTTGTGTGCCCGTTGGTTGCCTGCCTGTCTGCCCCTCGCAAATTTGACAAGATTTAAAGTTTTTGTGATTTCTGTATTTCGGGCGCTAAAAACACACACACAATCCTCGGCGTTGCATTTCTACATAAGGTACTAGTATTTATTGTCGACATTTATTCTCCTTTCCTGTTAAGACGTCTGCAATTCTCTGCTCCCTGCAAACACACTTTGCCTTTCACTTTGATCTACGTGCACACATTCCACAACTCACTTCGTGTATTGAACTACATATTCACTATAGAGCTCTCTCTACCATCAATAAGATCCTTGTTTTCAGGATAAATATTGGAACTCACCAACCATTTAAAGCTTTGAGTAGGGCCATAGCATGCCGGACAGGCTATAAATTTCCCTCACACGGTTGGTGATTTCCCAACTCTGTGTCAAATTCCTTTACTTTTTTCATATCCTTTTTAGTACCTCTTTTCTAACTTATCTACATTCAACATATAAGACGCTCTAGTCGGGAGTTTCAGACTTGGGGATATCCTGAATTCATACCACCAGCACCTACTGCAGCTCGCGCTAAGCGCTCGCATGCTTTAGCAGTAATAAAAATAAATGTAAAAAAAAAATTGTTTCCTGGATGGGACTCGAGCTCGTAACGGACCAGGCTACTTGCCACCGTCTCTACTCAACAGCCAAATCAACAACAAAAGAAAACCAATTAAAATAGCAGCACATACACTCAGTACAGAAAACAATACAATCGCAATTGCAACGCTGTTGATAGAATTCAATAAGACACACGTGAATGTGTGCGTGTTTTTTTTTTTTTTTGCTTACGGAAAATCAATTTCGATTTTTATCGATTACTTGGAAACGGGGAAAGTTGTCAATTATCGTAAATAAACTCGAACTACGTTGGCATTAGGAGCACCTACATTTCAAATTTCTCTAGTTCTAGTCTAGGTCTTATAGGTTCTGAGAAACTTTCGTTTATACATATTGATTCTGATCAAGATATACATTTATGTACTTTATGGGGTCGGAAATAATTCCTTCTGTCTGTTACATACATTTGTACAAATACAAAAAGCTTTCCATTACTTAAGAAAAAATATAATGAGCCCAACACTGTTACAACATCCAGATTTTAGCAAAGAATATTGCATAATAACTGATGCAAGTAAACAAGCTTGTGGAGCGGTTTTAACTCAAAACCATAAGGCTGAGGGCAATTACCCATTTTCGACCATACATTTATGGCAAACATTTTACAGTCCGAACAGACGACAGACCATTAACATATTTGTTTTCGATGATCAATCCTAGCTCAAAATTAACTCGCATGCCGCGCGAATTAGAAGAAAACGACGTCACAGTCGAGTATCTAAAAGGAAAAGACAATTATGTAGCAGATGCGTTATCAAGAATAACCATCAAAGAACTACAAGACATTACCAGAAACATAATGAACGTCACTACCAGATATAAAAGTAGACAAAAATCCTACACAGGAGATAAAGGAATAGAATTGCCTATGCAATCTATAAAAAAAGCGTCAAAGCCCAACGTATATGAAGTCATCAACAATGACTAAGTTCGTAAAGTAGTAACCTTGCAAGTAAAATATATGTTATGTTTCTTTAAACATGGAAAGAAAATTACTGCAAAATATGATGTTAGCGATATGTATATTAATAAAATTCTTGACTTTAGTCAGTTCTTCCAAAGGCTTACAAGCCGATATGCATCAAATCAAGCCAACTCAAAATGGAACCGTGGGGAAATATCTTTGAACAAGTTTCAATTGATGATTTCAAACAAATGGGCAATAAAATGTTGAAAACATTAAGAGTAGGGCTACTCACCCCGGTGACCCTAATAAAAGAAGAACAAGTAAGTGGTTCTAGTCGGGAGTCCCCAACTAGGGGATACCCTGAACCCCCTTATTCCAACACCAAATGCAGCACACGCTACGCGCTCGCTTGTTGTAATAAAGAAAAATAAAAAAAAAGTTCCTTTGGCAGGGCTCAAACTCACAACTAACCACACTACTTGCCGCCGTCTCTACTCAACAGCCACACCAGCCCAAAAAAAAAAACAAGTAAGGGGTTCTAGTCGGGAGCTCCCGGCTAGGGAATACCCTGAACCCCCTTATTCCAACACCAAATGCAGCACACGCTACGCGCTCGCTTGTTGTAATAAAGAAAAATAAAAAAAAGTTCCTTTGGCAGGGCTCGAACTCACAACTGACCGCATTACTTGCTGTCGACTCTACTCAACAGCCACACCAGCAAAAAAAAAAAAAAGTACTTTCCCCGGTAGGTCTAGAACTCGCGACAGACCGCACCAATTGCAATGCCTCTACTCAGCAGCCACACCAACAATTAAGTACTTATGATAAAAAAGGAACTAAAATAGCATTACAGAAAAAAGTCGCAACTACCATGCTGTAAGAATGCGAAGCAGACGCGCATATATATGTGTGTGTGCATGTATACAGAAATTCTTAAAGCTGCTGCCCCATTCAATTGCGCAGTTGTATATAACTTTTGTTTTTTCTTAACCGATCTTTATGACATTTTCTACAGTACATCTTTTTGTACCATAGAATATTTGTGTATTCTGAAAAAGTCAATTGCATTTAAATTGTGGCTTAAATTGATTTATAGCTTGGGGTGGTAGCGGGAAGGTGGCGATAGGTATAAAATGAAAGATACTTGAAATATATATAATATTCTAGAAGCAACATATTATGTTTGGTGACTCTAGCTCTTATTTTTTACCCAATTTGCTCACAAAACAGGATGTCGATATCGATTTGTATCGATTGCTTGGAAACGGAGTAAGCACCTACATCTAAAATTTCAAGTCTCTAGCTCCTATAGGTTCTGAGATCTTTGCGCTCATACATACGGACGGACGGACGGGCGGACAGACAGACGGACATGGCTACATCGATTCGGCTATTAATGCTGATCAAGAATATATATACTTTATGGGGTTGGAGATGCTTCCTTCTACCTGTTACATACATTTGCATTTTGCACAAATACAATATACCCTTTTTACTCATTTTTAATGGGTTCAGGGTATAAAAACAACTTCCTAGGTAGGGTTCGAACTCACGACATACCATGCCACTTGCCACCGCCTTTACTAAACAGCCACATCTCTAATTGAGTCTTATTCAGAAAAAAAAACTAATTAAAATAGCAGCAGTTAAAACAATACAATCGAAGTCAAAGCAGACGCGCATGAATGGTGTGTGCACATGTATGCAGAAATTCTTGGATTTTCCGTCGCAAGCACGTGCGCAGTCAAAATACCGAAAAACAAAACAAGCAAGTAAGAGGTTCTAGTCGGGAGCTCCCGACTAGAGGATACCCTGAACCCTCTTCTTCCAACATCAAATGCATATATATATTCTATTTTAGAAGCTATATGTCAAGTTTGGTGACTCTAGCTCTTATGATTTACCCAAATTGCCCAAAAAACAGGATATCGATATCGATTTTTATCGATTGCTTGGAAACGGAGTAAGTTATCGATTATCGGAAACAAACTCGATCTGCGCGGGAACTAGGAGCATCTACATCTTAAATTTCAAGTCTCTAGCTCTTATGGGTTCTGAGATCGTTGTGTTCATACATACGGACGGACGGACGGACAGACAGACGGACATGGCTAGATCGACTCGGCTATTGATGCTGATCAAGAATATATGTACTTTATGGGGTCGGAGATGCTTCCTTCTGCCTGTTACATACATTTGGATTTTGCATAAATACAATATACCCTTATACCCATTTTTAATGGGTTCAGGGTATAAAAATAAAGCTTATTTACCATAGAAAGCAACAACAAATCAGCTGCAAAACAACAACAGTGCGCTTGAACCCAATTTTTTTTTCGTCGTCTGTTTTGATCGCTGAAAAGTTGGTGCAAGATTTAGAGGGCATAGAAAACTAATGGCAAAGAAAAGGGACAGATAATACCACTGTGTTCGTTGCTGGTTTCTCTGTCTTGCCTACAAGGCAGCGCGTAGAAATAACAAAAACACAATTTGGGTAACAAATTGTTGCAGAGCCGAGTCTCGGCGCAAGTAGGCAGAAAATTCGAATGCCAGCAGGCCATGGCATACAGATCAAAGGGTTACGCGCACGGCGCACCAACATCATATATTATGACGTCACATTTCATAGAATTTAATGTTTTGTGATGTTAAGTATATATTTCTACCTTTATTACGTACATTTGAATAATTTATGAATAGGGTCCTTTATAGTAAATAATTTATTGACATATGTAATCATTTTAAATACGAAATGATCGCACGCAAAATGCCTTAGGCTGTGACTTCACATGTGCAACAAAATATTGCAATCTTAAGTTCATAGACTTCCTTTGGCTTGGCAGACACATACATATATGCAGATCTGCACCAATATGTGTGAGGAGATGAGACACACATACAACAACTATTAGGCGGGTCGCGACATTGATACCCTTATTTATAGAAATGGTATATAATATTTCAAGAAAACAATTATTAATAGTTGTACCAATAGTTGCACACTAAATACGAAATTATATATTTCATAGACGTTGGATTAAAATGTATATATAAGAAGGCTTGTGCTATTTGGTTACATCACTTATGATTAATAAAAATACCCTATTTTGAGAAAGTGTGCCTTGCTGGTCGAAAAATAAAAAATTATAAAAATCTGCCGAGCTGCTTGCAAGTTGAAAGTGAGTGGAGAAGAAGAAGACATGACTGCGAATTATAGGCATAGCAGTGCTTAGAAACCAGAACAATGAGTTAGAAGAGTGCAGAAGCTAAGATCATATGCTGTAGCCTCAAACCAAAAAGGGATAGCAAGGACAAAATTTGTGGTGTGTTTTTTTCATTGTCGAGTTGTTTGTTTTGATTATGGTTGTTGTTGGTTCTTATGGAAAATGTTCTGAAGTTGTGATTGAATTTTGGACATCGGCAGAAGTAGCTTGCATCCTCGGTATCTTGCTTCAGAAATTTTGAAAAAGGGCTTTTGATCCAAACGCTTTCTCTGTATATTTATAACTCAATGAGACAAAGCGTAGGATATGCAGCGTAAGCGTAAACGTTCAGCTAGAGGGCTAGTGAACCGCGCTGCGTGATATGAGCTTGGGCCAATACATTCAAGTGGCTCTGACTGTTTAGTGTATCATAGTTATTGTATGCAATAAAATGCCGCTTACTATATATTCGAATGCCGGTTGTTCATTTAAGGCACACACACTACACACTACACCTCCCCTTTTATAGTTTAGTTATTTTTAATTGATTGTAATTTTTGAAAAAGTTAAATATATTAAAATTTAAATATATGAAAATATAAGATTATAAAAATAAAAAAAATTAAAAATAGAGAAATATAAAAATTAATTATAAGGAATTTTCATACCCTTGCAGAGGGTATTATAATTTTTTCGTGAAATGTGTAACGCATAGAAGGAGACATCTCCGACCCCATAAAGTATATATATTCTTGATCAGCATCAACTGCTGAGTCGATAGAGCCATGTCCGTCTGTCCGCCTGTCTGTTTCTATGCGAACTAGTCTCTCAGTTTTAAAGCTATCTTAATGAAAGTGTCTCCTTCTGTTGCACGCAGCACATATGTCAAAACCAGCTGGATCGGACCACTATATCAAAAAGCTGCCATAGGAACGATCGGTCGAAAATTAAGTTTTTGTATGAAAAAATATTTTCTTTTTCAAGATATCTTAGCCAAACTCGGCATTTGTTTAGTTTTACTATGCTCCTCATATATATACCAAATCCTATTAAGATCGGACCACTATATCATATAGCTGCCATAGGAACGATCGGTAAAAATTAAGTTTTTATATGGAAAAACATTTTGTTGATTAAGATATCTTGCCCAAACTCGGCATTAACTATTTTCCCTGTGCTTCTTAGATACACATGAATATGAAATGATATGAATAGGTTGGGTCTGCAAGGGTATTAGATCTTCGGCGTGCCGAAGATAGCCTTTCTTTCTTGTTTTTCTGCTTAATCTTTTCGAACATTATTCTAGCTCTTTTATATGCCAACTCTAACCTATGTTTTGATTCCTTAGCGTAATCATCTACATATATTATATAGAGTCTTAATGTGCTCATTTACAATATTAAATGCGTTGTTAATATATAGGTTTCCTAGTAAAAGTTAATTCAAAGGGACAGTAAGTAGTCATGCGTTGTGGATGGTGTTGTATCAAAACATTATGAAATGTATTGTAACCAAACATTGCAATCAGTTTTATTGACTGATTATAAGAACAAATGAATTCGTTTAACGTTCTATGACTTCGTTCCACAGTTCCTAAAGTCTGCTGGTGGTGTGCCGTAGAAGTTATGTTTTTAATACCAAGGTACTTACAAAAATCTTCCATAACTGAATTTTTATATTCTGTATCCAAGTCCGTAATGATCGTCTTCATTGGACTGTATTTCAGAATAAAATCGTCGAATATAGCTTTAGCTACGACTTTTGCCCTCTTATTTGGAAAAGGCATGGCAACAAGATATTTCGTTGAGTCACATATCAGTGTAACTGCTTAACTGGGTATTGTAACAATATCGGACTCATTAAATTTTTTTATAAATAATGAAAAGCTTTTTTGTATTTGTACAAATGTATGTAACAGACAGAAGGAATCACCTCCGACCCCATAAATATCTTGCTATATCATACATATATACATATATATCTTGATCAGCATCAATAATCTGTCCGGCCGTCCGTATGTATAAACGAAAGTATCTCAGAACCTATAAGACCTAGACTAGAACTAGAGAAATTTAAAATGTAGGTGCTCCTAATGCCCGCGCTGTACGAGTTTATTTACGATAATCGATACCTTACTCCGTTTCCAAGCAATTGACAAAAAACGATATCGACTTGCCGTAAGCAAAAAAAAAAAAAAACTCGCGCATCCATACACACACGCACACATTCACGTGTGTCTATATTGAATTCTATCAACAGCGTTGCGATTGCGATTGTATTGTTTTCTGTGCTGAGTGTATGTGCTGCTATTTTAATTGGTGTTCTTCTGTTGTTGGTTTCGCTGTTGAGTAGAGAAGGTGACCTCTTTGTATTGAATCACTATGAAATGTAGACAATATAGCTTCTTTTTATACCCTGAACCCATTAAAAATGGGTAAAAAGGGTATATTGTATTTGTGCAAAATGCAAATGTATGTCCTAGTTCCCGCGCAGATCGAGTTTGTTTCCGATAATCGATAACTTACTCCGTTTCCAAGCAATCGATAAAAATCGATATCGATATCCTGTTTTTTGGGCAATTTGGGTAAATCATAAGAGCTAGAGTCACCAAACTTGACATATAGCTTCTAAAATAGAATATATATATGCATTTGATGTTGGAAGAAGAGGGTTCAGGGTATCCTCTAGTCGGGAGCTCCCGACTAGAACCTCTTACTTGTTTGTTTTGTTTTTCGGTATGGGGCAGCAGCTTTAAGAATTTCTGTATACATGTACACATACACATTCATGCGCTTCTGCTTCGCATTCTAATAGCATGGTAATTGCATCTTTTTTTTGTAATGTTATTTTAGTTCCTTTTTTTATCATAAGTACTTAATTGTTGGTGTGGCTGCTGAGTAGAGGCATAGCAAGTGGTGCGGTCTGTCGCGAGTTCGAGCCCTTCCGGGGGAAGTATTATTATTTTTTTTTTGCTGGTGTGGCTGTTGGGTAGAGTCGACAGTAAGTAATGCGGTCAGTTGCAAATTCGAGCCCTGCCCAGGGAATTTTTTTTTATTAATTTATTTGGTGTTGGAATAAGAGGGTTCAGGGTATCTCCTAGTCGGGAGCTCCCGGCTAGAACCTCTTGTTTGAGTTTGATTTTCCGACTGCTGACCAACTCTATTACTCTACGGCTCTGTCTGGAGCGCATTTCATGAGCAACATACATGAGCAATGTACATATGCAAGCTACACTCACTCACACTCACTCACACTCACTCACACTCTCTCTCTCTCTCTCTCTCCCTCTGCTGTATTAACCAATAACAGCAGTAAGTATGTATATATGTACATGTATCCATAGGCTAAGCATGGACCTTAAATTTTAAATAAAAACTCTCTGAATATAGACATAAACCAGCACTGACGTGTTTTGCGTTTTAAAATTATATGTTATATATCTCATTCAGGGTATAAAAATAATATAGTTACATAACACTTCTTTCATTTTTATGTAAGAAATTCTAGTTTACTGCTAATAACTATCTTCTTTGTTGAAGGCTCCAATAACGGCGCTGACAAATTTAGCTGCCAAGAAGGGTATAGCTGGCCGGACGGACGAATAAAATACCTCCATCGTGTTGTTGATGATAATAAGACTACTTGTATTCTCATAGTTTTTAATTATGTTTCTTTATTAATTTAATTGGAACGGCGAGCTGAATATGTGTAAAATGAAGCTATGATCGTATAGTCTTGCACTCCCGTCACACCACGCGCGATTTCTCTGTTGCCCAAAATTCAGATATATAAAAAAGGAAAACTTAATTTCAAGTTTGAAACACACATTTTATTTTTATACGCTTCTGGTATAGAAGTTTTCTACCTACAGGCACCGAGATTCGACCCTGCAACCTCTACGCAGAAAGAACAACCGAGAACCGAGACAAACAGTGTATGTAACAGGAGTCTGATCTAAAGCAATGCCTGTCTGTCGATCTCCGAAACTAAAAGGCTAGACTAGAAATTGGATATACAGTTTCACTCTTAAATATCATAAGCACAACGAGTTTATAATTTTTGGCTTAAAAAACAATAAACAAATTTGTATGTACGCTCTCGAATATTATACACTAATTAAGAATATTGTTTTTTTTTTTTTTTGGAGACCTCCCATTTTCCCCATACACACATTTGAACACCATACTTAAAATCCTTTATTTAAAAACATGTTATAAAACATGCAATTTCCAATATTGTGGCGCAACCAAAGAAGCACGCTGCCTCAGCGTGGTTTGCGCATTTGGTCGCACATAACTAATTACCTTTCTACTTTAACCCATTGGGTAAAGGGGGTATAATGTTTTTGTGCAAATTGATGTAATTGACAAAAGGAAGCATCTGCGACCAAATACTCTTAATCAGCACCAATAGCCGAGTCGATTTAGGCATGTCCATATCTATGAACGCAAGGTTCTCAGAAACTATAAATAAAGACAGTTTTAACGTACATAGTACGAGTTTCTTTCCAATAATCGACAGCTAGGTCCGTTTTAAGCAATCGATAAGAATCGATATCAAAATCAGTTTTCTTGAGCATATCCCTTAAGTTTTAAGAGCTACAATCACCAAGCTAGACATCTTTACAATGAAAACAGGTCAAGAATCTTTCATTTTATAGCTATCGTCACCCCCCGCCCCTCAGTTATAAATCGAATAAATAAATAAACTGGAACTAAACACTCACAATTCTACTGTTATTGACGTTTTGAGAATATATAAATTTTCTATAGCACAATAAGAACCATTGCTACAAATTTCTTGGGTATTCGTCGGGAACTCCCGCCAAGAGACTTTTGTTCTTGTTTAGCACGTGATTTGTTGTTTGCTACGGAAAGTTTAGTTTCTGTGTGACTGTCGTTTCCAAACTAACTCCAAGTATTAAATATAAATCATAATAAAAGCTCGAAGCTAAACGTCGACTCTATATTCTCGTTCATCAATGCATGAATTCTAAGTCATTGTTAAGTTGAATTGAATTATTATTGTGTCAAATAATAAAATTTGTAACCATAAAAATTACTTATACCTTCGACAAATCATATCCCTGTAGTTTGAGGTACATCCAAAACAACGTACTGTTCACATAAACCAAGAAAGTGTCAACTTTCACCTGCTCTTCAGTAGACAACGACCGAAAATTGTGTGCTCTAATAGCCGAGTGCAAATCCTTTTCCAAAACATCCAGACTTGCCGAAAAATTCACAAGAATACCAAGTAGTTGGTCATCGTGTAGTTGTCCATTACAATCAATAGTTGGCTGGTTTCCACAGCTTGGAGTTATTATCCCTGCCATGATGTGTTATATTTTGATTACTTAATTTCCCTTTGACTGAACACAATTATTTACCAAAATTTATACGATATTTATCCTATCGATGGAAGTTCAGGTAGCTTTGCAAGTTATCGATATTAACAATCATGATTTTCAACATTGTCAAAGTACTGTCGGTAAGAATATAAAATTGTTGGATCACAAAAATTCATGGACGTGAGGAGTAGTAGAGTAAGTTCAGCTTAAATATAAAAAAAAATATATTACAAGAAAATTTAAGAATTAAAAATTTTTACACAAGGCGCATCTTGTGCAATAACTATGTTAAGAAAAAAGCACACATGGAATGATTTCACTTTTGTTTTTGGACAGTGTATGCTCGAGAAAAATTCTTGTCTAAGCCAATGGCGTGCAAGCGCCTTTGGTTGTATGCGTGAATTATGCATGTATAAGAACTTTAAAGTATGTATAAATTAATCATGTGTAGAATTTCAAATCAATTCAATTTCTAATCATTTGATTAGAACACTTGACCTTGTATTTGTTAACGACTACCTTATTTCTAATGTGTCTAGGTCCCCTCCTTTATCTCTTCCTGAGGATGCTTATCATCCTACTTTAAAGATTGCAATGCTCAATTGTAATCCTTTCATTTCGTGCTCATCAGCCAATAAGCCCCGATGTTGCTTTCGCAAAGGAAATTATTCTTTGCTGAATCAGCTTATTTATGCAACCGATTGGTCTTTCTTATATGACTCGGTTGATATGAATACTGCCATTAATTTTTTTTATAACACCCTAAACTCCCTCTTAGATGTGTGTATTCCTAGGTCAATTCCTTCGACTACTTTTTCCAAACCACCCTTGTTTACTCCCAGATTATCACATCTAAAAAACGTAAAATCTAAATATTTTAAGAAGTTTAAAAAGTCTGGTTCGTGTACAGAATTGGCTAAATATTCCATAGCCAAGTCGAACTTCTTTCTTCTTAATTCTCAATGCAATGAGAATTATCTAACTCGTTGTAAAAGGCAATTTGCCCAAAATCCGAAACAGTTTTATAATTTTGTAAACTTGAAGCGTAAATCTTCAAGTTTTCCATCTTCTTTTTTTCTTGGCTTGGATAAAGCTAGCAATGACACTGATTCTGCTAACCTCTTTGCTAATTTTTTCCAATCAACTTACTCTTCAGTCTGTCCTAATACTAATTCTTACCTTTATACGATTTCTTCCGCTAGTTCTATACCTCCTCTAATTATTTCACACTCCTCTCTCCTATTAGCTATAAACTCTTTAAAGTCTTCTTACTCTCCTGGGCCGGACAATATTCCTAGTTGTCTACTCAAGGAGTGTAGTTCTTCCCTTCTTTATCCATTGCTAAAGCTTTTTAATCTATCCCTTAAAACTTCTGTCTTTCCATCTCTTTGGAAAGAATCTTATATCATTCCGCTTCACAAGAAAGGTGGGAAGTCTGATATACGAAATTACAGGGGCATTGCAAAACTGTCCGCTATTCCTAAATTATTTGAAAAAATAATCACTTCGAATTTGCAGCATTTCTGCAAATCAGTTGTTTCCCCTGTTCAACATGGATTCGTAAAGAATCGGTCAACTACGATCAATCTGCTTGAGTTTACTTCCTTGGTAAATGATGCTTTCCTTTCGAAAATGCAAACTGATGTCATTTACACTGACTTCAGTAAGGCGTTTGACTCTGTGCGCCATGACATTTTACTTTTTAAACTTGACCGAATAGGTTTCCCCCTGTCTCTTTTGCTTTGGATTAATTCTTATTTAAAAGGTAGGACCCAAAGAGTAATGCTGAGGCTGACTACCTCTAAACGGGTTCACGTTACTTCTGGTGTTCCTCAAGGTAGTCATCTTGGACCTTTACTCTTTACTCTTTTTATAAATGATCTCCCCTCTGTTATATAACATGCCCGTGTACTCATGTATGCGGACGATGTCAAACTTTTTCTATCATACACTAATCCCCTACATCATTCTCGTCTACAAGACGATTTGAACGCTATGCAACTATGGTGTTCGGCCAATCAATTGCATCTAAATTGTTCAAAGTGTATGTTTATGACTTGTAATCGTACTACACCTTATCTTGTCAGTTATACAATCGACAATATCCCTTTGCAACGTATACTAACAGTTAAGGATCTAGGCGTAATTTTTGATTCTAAACTCTGTTTCAATCTTCACATAGATACCATCGTTAATGAGGCAAAAGGTGTACTTGGATTCATTAAACGATGGTCTAAAGAGTTTAACGATCCTTTTATAACAAAACTTCTGTACATCACTCTTGTTCGCCCTATCCTTGAATACTGCTCTTGCATCTGGTCTCTACAGTATAACAATAGCCAGGATCTTATTGAATCTGTTCAGAAGCAATTTCTGCTTTTTGCCTTACGAGGTTTAAATTGGGACCCTAATCTTCGGTTGCCGACCTACTCCAGCAGACTGCTTCTTCTCAACCTTCCGTCGTTAACCAACCGTAGGACAATTCTCGGTGTTGTCCTTCTACATAAGTTGATTATTGGCGACATAGATTCCCCTTTTCTGCTAGGGCGTCTTCAATTCTCTGTTCCGGCTAGACCAACTAGAAATTATCGCCCCTTATTCCTATCTACGTGCACAACAGACTACGCTATGCACAATCCTTTTCGCGTGCTATGTAAAAATTATAATAGTTTGCATCACGTTTTCTCTACAGAACTGTCTCTACCCCTAATAAAATCGTTGCTTTCAGGATACCTTCGGGAAGTCGCTGACCACTCCCAGCTATGAGCAGGGGCATAGCTTGCCGGACAGGCTGAAAAATTTTCCCCCACCGGGTCGGTGATTTCCCCTTACCTTTCTCTTTGTCCTAAATTACATTGCTTTACTTTATTAACAATCTTCATACTTTCTCTTTTTTCCTATTTATTGTATTTTCTTTATTAATATAGCAAATTAAGATTATTTTTAATTTTACTTGAGAACACTTTTTTCCTACTTACAACCTTCTGCTTAGAGGTAGGCTCTAATAGCGTCACTGACAAAATTAGCTGTGAAAAGGGGCACAGCTGGCCGGACTGGCAAATAAAACACCTCCATCGGTCGGTGATGCTATTTAGAAAATTGTATCCCTTAACTAGGCTTTTAGCATATAATTCTATTATCTATTGAATAATGAGGAAAACACTCGGTTTGTCGACCATTAATAAATAAATAAATAAATAAATAAAACTTCCCAACGATGTTTTTAAGAGAATGGCCTGTCCCACGACGCTTCTCGTTGCCGGGTGACAGTGGTGATGGATAAAGTGTTCAGCCTTTAGCTGGCGTTTTCGCGAACACAATGAATATACAAATTGATTATTCGGAGTTATACTTTATTTCAACCGTCGTAAGCTTCGGTCGCTCTAACAGAACTAAAATCACTCGATGCAACGAGTTGGGACATTAGCTTAATAAAACATATAATTGACAAAGCTTACGCTACCCACCATAGCTGATTCAGCATAATCTAAAATGTAGCAGTCGGCAAGCCGACTTTAGCATAAGTGATAACGCTGCTCTTGCGACATGCGCAAGGGATCAGGTTACTGAAGCTGGCCGTAGCGATCAGGCATAGGCTGTGTCAGCACCATGCGCGCAATTGTTTAGCCAAATGCAAAGACTTAACTGCTATGTGCGAGGGGCAATCGTTAACTTATATATGTGTTGTTATTCAGTGCACAGCAGAGCTAAGCTGGCAAGAAATTAATTTTGTAAGTTTTCTAGCGCTGATCATGACCTACCCCAATTTTGTATCCACATATGAATGCATGCTGTGTACTGACGATGGCTCCGTAGAAAATATGTATTTTTAAGTCTATGCAAATATTTATATAACTTCTTTAAATTAAATTATTAATTAAATTAATAGTAATAAAAATTAAATTAAGAAATAAAAGAGCAAACTTGTTGTCTTTAAGATAAATTTTAGAAATTTTTTAAGTTAATTCTTTTTTATTCGTATTATAAAGTACGAAGTCGCCGCTAACTAAATGTTGGGTCCAAATTCATATTTATTTATACAAATTAATATTTTATTTGTATTTCTTAGCACTCTTTTATTTCTTAATAGGAAAATAAAAATAATATTTTAATTTAAAGACATTATATAAAAATTTGCATCGACTTACAAAACATGCATTCATATGTCAACACAAATTTGGGATAGGTTATGATCAGCGCTTGAAAACTAAGAAAAGTTATTGCTTAGCCAGTCAGAGACTTTGCCAGAGCAGTGCATAACAAAACATTCAAATATGCTGTTATGTATGTATATTCACACACATACAAACATAATTGCTTGCACGGCCCTCATAGAGCCGAAGCTGAGATTACATTCTATTTGTAGCTTTTTTGCTCTCACGGCTGTGAGAGCGCAATGATACAGATTTCGTTTGCGTTTTCAAAAATCAAGCTGCATAGAAACATTTTGTTGTATGGCGTTACTCATCCTAGTCTTTATATTGTCTTTGGTACTACACAAGGCTGAGTACAATGCGAGAATTGCAAGACGCAAACTACTTATATCGAGTATAAACTAATCGAAGAGATTGACATCTACCAAAGAGTTTAAATCAAAGCCTTTAACTTACTCGATATCGATTGCTTGGAAACGGCTTAGGTTATCGATTATAGGATACAAACTCGATCTGTGCAGGCAATGGCTAGATCGACTCGGCTATTGATGCTGATCAAGAATATATATACATTACGGGGTTGGAGATGCTTCTTTCTGCCTGTTACATACATTTGCAATTTTGGACAAATACAATATACCCTTTTTACCCATTTTCAATGGGTTCAGGGTATACAAATATAAAATTATCAAATATTGGGCGGTATATTGGACAAAATCGACAGTAAAACTAAATGATATTAAATTGCCAATACTTTTGTCCGTGACTGTATGTGTACTAAGCAACGAATAAATTTATTTAATGAAAATCATAGACCATAACCATAATTGAAAATCAGAATTAATAAAGTACTGCATTTCGTCGCCGCCTGCACGTGGCCTCAACTTATAAATAATAGCGCTTTCCTAATAATTAATAATAAATAATATGGATAATTAGAATAATAATAATTAAATTAATATAAAATTTCAGATTAATTATTCGACTGCTATTTTTCTTTCAATTTTTTTTTTATCAATTTTGATTATTTAATTTATATAAACCTGGGGCCACTCAGAGTTGGTGACGAATCCGCTCCTCTGGTGACCTGACCCTCGCCTGCGGCACCTCCCGTATTGTGGGACTTCAGTTTTGCCGACACTAATAAATTTAATATATATATATGTATATTTTTTTGCATTTTTTTTTGTTCACTTTAATCAAATTTATATATTTTTTTAAATTGCCGGAAATTTGCCCTATTCTATGGTTTAAGATTTTTTCTTCTTTCTATGCGGCCGGCTTACACTTGACTCTGGATCTTTTCTTACTTATTTTCTTCCCAACAACAAAAACCGCTCTCCCTTTCAAAAATGTGCAGAGTCACACTAAGGAACTGGTGGCTCCGATAAATGCGCACCCCTCAAATCTATCGATATATTTTCCACAGCTGGCAATCCCAAAAACAGCATAATGTTTTGTGTGGTATTTATTTTTTGAATCGCATTGCTGCCCACACACCGGCTTGGATGCTTGCCCTTGAAACAGGAGTGAACATCGGGCTTTATTGCTGCGGCTGTTGTCGTGTTTCGCTGGCGCCAACGTAGACCGTCGCCCACGCCCTGCGATTCGGCTGCGTCGCATATTCCGAGGTGCGTATACATTTCCAGAGCACAAACTTATGCCTACTGTTTCAGGTCCTTGGCGTGAAATATCCCCAACGGCACTCCTGGTAGCGTCTCATGTTCGTACAGACTGGATCCGACCGCACTAACGACTCTGCACTTGACGTACTTGTGGCAGATCTTGGCGTTGCGGTCTTTCGCGAAGTTACTCAGGATAAAGTTACGCTTGTATATCTCCTGTCCTGGTGTGTATGTTATTTGTCGCGACTTCAAGTTGTAACTTCTGTTCGGCTGCGTGCATAGTGTCCTGTATCCTGGCCCTATAAATTTGGTGCTTACCGACCGGGCCAAATTCTGCACCTCTGTGTCGCTAACGTCATTCAACCTGCGTGCTAGTTTGTAGTCCGCGCCGTTCGTGAACATGTACTGCCCGAACATGGAAAGTAGGGAGAAGTTCCGGTGCTGTTGTGTATCGCGCTACGTAGTGCAGCCGCTATTTCAGGTAGTTGTTCATCCCATCGCGCATGATCGTCGCCGATATGGATCCATATTGCCGCTAGCACAGTCTGGTTCACCCGTGTCTAGCAGCCCAGCGATCTCTCGCTGTGCCAGCTTGATCGTTGCGAATGCCCGATCGTCGTCATTGCCGATTGAATCGCAGCGCATACCATTCTACACTCCTGGCGCTGTTTGTAACGAGAGCGCTCTCGTTTTACCCTGCTCGAGCTTTTGCATAATCTGATTTTCTCACTTCAAGCGGCTTCCGTTTGACCATCTGATGTCATTATTTTGATTACTGTTAATTTGAAGTAGATTATATCTAACCTTAAATTTTTCTCTATCACTATCTTTTATATCTAATAATGCGTTATTGGACCACATTTATAACAAAAAATGTTTCTGGTCTTGGATTTGCACTCCCAAAGTGTGTGTCCTCTCTGGGCACAGTTTCAACAAGTGAGCTTATCGCTGCCTCCCTCGCGCGGTCTATACAAAGCTTCCACTTGCTCCTCTTGTTGTGCTTCGCCTTCTGGCTCTTCCTCCGACGCATGTACCTCGTGAACTTGTGGTTTGCTTCGGATTTGCCGTGCCTGATCATATGACGAATTGACGGGCTTCCAACGAGTTTTCAGCAGGCGCTCTGCATCGTGGCACTATTCGCGCAACTTCTCAATGTTGGTGATATAAATGGGGTATAACTCTGGAAACAGCACCCTAACGTTAATTTTAATAACTTTTATGATCGGAAAATGGCGTTGCCAATCGAGAGCGCAGACCTAGCATCGCCTGGATATAACCATTGATTTTCTCGCCTGGATTCTGCTTCCTTTCGCACAACTCATTCTCCAGCTCAAAATTTGAACGCCTGGTTTGGAACTGTTGCTGTAATGCGTACCTCAAATTTGGCCAATCGGGAATCCCGGATGTACGAAGATGCATCCAGTACCATTCCTTCGCCTTGCTTCGCTTACCACGGAACCTGGCAAGTCAGTTGCATATGATCCAGCCGAAAGATGAGTTCCGATACCGGCATACTTCATGTTCCGCCATCGAATACCAGACCCCATTTCCGAATATGCAACGCTTCAGTTTCGGGTCATGGGCCGAAGTTCGGATGAAACAATCCTGCCCTCCGGCGTTTCGGAACTCGTGAGGGACGCCATCTGTCCAGTTCGCTTGGCCCCTCTGAGCAGCTTCCAGCAATCGATGGTCGATCGCCCTCACTGGATGTGCAGACGGTCGACTATAATTGCTGCTACGACGGGAAGGAATCGTGGAAAGAGGAGAAACTATGGTGATCAGCCTTCTTGACAATTTAATTGCGGATAAAAGTGATCAAGAACTAGGCAGTGTTGCTGATACTTCCTTTGAAAAAATTGATTTGAAGACACTGATGTGGAGATCAGAGTCATTTGAAGCTCCAGAGAGTATTTGGAAAGAATGTACTACTTTTAAAATTGACAGGGTGACGACACCAGTAGACTATTTCTACACCTTTTTTGACACTCGAGCTATTGATTTAATCACTCAGCAAACTGGTTTATATGGACTGCAAGAGTTTGGCATAGAGCGTAAATGTACTAGAGGGGATATAAGCCGTTATATTAATGCTTCTTTTTTTTTTATTGTTGCTTCGTACAATAAGGTAATGGGAGGAGTGAATTTGGCAGATATGCTAATGGAGCTCTACAAGGTCATAAGAATCGTCTATTGGTGCTTAGGAACATCTATTACAAATGCTTGGCTGCTATATAGGAAACATTTACAGTTTCTATATCCGAAGCAGAAACATATTCCTCTTCTAAGATTTCAACTTGAAATTGCTGAATCACTTTTGCAATCTACTGCCTATTCTTCAATCCAAAAAAAAAGAGGACGACCATCGAATCTAGATAGGGGTAGCCCGATATCATCCACTGGCTGCAGTTTGACTTCACAACAGACCAAAAAGTAAAGGTTCCAGCCGAATCCTTCAGACGCAAGGCGTTACGATAAAGTGGAACATTGGGTTGAATTTGGAGGACATTGCAGGTTGTGCAAGACACGAACTCCAATGTTCAAATGCCTTAAGTGTAAGGTGCATCTTTGCTGTAATTACAATAAAAATAGATTTTTCTCCTATCATACTTAATTTCTTAAAATTTGCAAATAAAATTGTTCTTGGATTTTTAAGCATCTGAAAAAAATTTGAAAGGGTTAATATCACATTTTATCACAGTTTATTTTGTCATAGCGGCTACCACCAGGCAATGATAGACAGTCTCAAACGCTTCGCCAACATGCGAACGTGTCACACTGCCATCAACCGCGACAAGAAAACTCCCCATGTTAATGGACACTATGGCAAGATTCGTCTCCTTCGCCCTTCTGGCCATTCATGGGATATTCTGTGTGACAGATGCGGCACAGGCTCGATTCCACATCGTCCTAGGTCACCTGTCTCCGAAGCTTTTGTAACCACGGACAGCACGCATCCAACCTTAACACAGAATCAGACAAACAAAACAACTAAATGCATAAATATCAACTGACAAAACTACCCTAATATTTGTTACGGGCAGCAATGCGATTAAAAAAATAAATACCACACAAAACAATATGCTGTTTTTGGGATTGCCAGCTCTGAGAAATATATCGATAGATTTGAGGGGTGCGCATTTATCGGAGCCACCGATTCCTCAGCGTGAATCTGCACATGTTTCAAGGGAGAGCGGTTTTTGTTGTTGGGAGGACAAAAAGTAAGAAACAAGTAATAGGTTCTAGTCGGGAGTTCCCGACTAGGGAATACCCTGAACCCTCTTATTCCAAGACCAAATGCAAATGCGCTACGCGCTCGTTTGTAGCAATAAAGAAAAATTAAAAAAAAAAAAAAAGCAAGTTTCCCTGGCACGGCTCGAACTCGCAACTAACCGCACCAGTTGCCACCGCCTCTACTCAACAGCCACACAAATCATTAAGTCATAATGAGAAAAAAACTAATTAAAATTGCATCACAGAAAACAATCGCAATTGCGATGACGCGCTTGAATGTGTGTGTGTACCTGCATACATAAATTCTTGGAATTTGCGCTAGTTGCCGCACGTGTTTCTTAAACGATCTCAATGAAATTTTCTACAGTATATCTTAGTGCACCATAGAATGTTTGTGTGTTCTCAAAAAGTAAATTGCATTAAAATTGTAGCTTAAATTGGTGGGAAATACAAGTTGGGTTATTAACTTGATTTATAGCTAATAGGTAGTAGCTGGAAGGTGGCGATAGGTATCAAATGAAAGAAACTTGATATATATATATATATATATATATATATATATATATATATATATATATATATATATATATATATATATATATTCTAGAAAAAAACATTTTACTTTTGCTGATTCTATCTCTTATTTTATACCCAATTTTCTCAAAAAACAGTATTTCGATATGGATTTTTATCGATTGACTGGAAACGGAGTAAGTTGTCGATTATCGGAAACAACCTCGATTTGCGCATGGACTAGGAGGACCTATAGCTAAAATTGCAAGTCTCTAGCTCTTATAGATTCTAAGATCCTTGCGTTCATGCGTACGGACAGACAAAAGGACATGGCTAAATCGACTCGGCTATTGGTGCTGATCAAGAATATATATACTTTATGGTGTCGGAGATGCTTCCTTCTGCCTGCTACATAGCTTGCACAAATACATTATACCCTTTTAACGCATTTTCAATGGATTCAGGGTATAAAAAAACTGCAAGCCGGCCACATAACATTTTTTTCGTATTCGGATTTTCGTTAATAAAAAAAAAACATATATATTAAATTAAAGTATACAAGATTGCTAAAAAAATATATATATGTTCAATTAAATGTATTAGTGTCGCCAAAACGTAATTCCCACAATACGGGAGGTGCCGCAAGCGACGTTTAGGTCACCAGAGATTGGATAGATTGGCCAACCCTCTGGGTGGCCTCATGTTTTTTTTATAGCTTTAAATAATTAAAACTGATAAAAAAAAAAATTAAAAGTAAAATAGCAGTCGAGTAATTAATATCAACTAACGTCATTTTATATTAATATAATTATTTTTATCATAATTATTCATTTCATTTATTGTTAATTATAAGAAAGCGCTATTATTTATAAGTAGAGGCCACGCACAGGCGGTGACGAAATGCAATAAATTATTAATCATGATTTTAATTTAGGATAAACTTTAATTAATTTATTCGTCCTAGGTGTTAGTGTCGTCAATCCGTTTTCGCGTCTGCCCCGCAAATAAAAATTATTATGAATATTGTGAAATATGTTAAGTGTTAATTTATTAAATGCCTTTGTGTAAGCAATAGTGAAATGTTTGAGTAGGAAGTAATGGTGGGTGAGATGAGGGTGCACAGCGGGTGCCTGTCAGGATTTGGGAGTTGGCCAACTCATGGTGGGGAGGGCTCGGTTAGGGTGGACCTTAACAGCTGTCCACCGTAGGTTTGTTTTCTGGTTGTCCGATAGAGTGTTCGAAAAGATACCGAAATTCGTTAGTCCTGATTTAAATATAAATTATTTTGTTAACCGATTTTTCCAATTATATAGGTCTTACTCACCCCTGGTTGATCTGTGTCTAACCGGCAATTCTAAGATTTGCGGTCAAGTCAACATATTCAAATGGATTTCCCCCTAATTATACCCTGAACCCATTGAAAATGGGTAAAAAGGAAATAATGTAGGAAGTATCTTTAATTTTATGGCTAACATCATCTTCTCGCTACTACCTCATAGCTATAAATGAAGTTAAAACACCTATTGAAGCTGCCCACCAATATAAGCCTCAATTTAAATGCAATTGACTTTTTGATAATATAGAAATATTCTATACAATACAATAATATGTAGATCGGTTAAGAAACACAGAAGTAAATAAAGAAAACGTGTTTTGGCTTTTCTCGTATCAGCTGTAGTAAGCGCAAATGCCAAGAATGCCACACATTCAGACGCGTTTTTATTGAATTATATTAACAGCATTGCAAATGTGAATGTATTGTTTTCTGTGCTACTATTTTAATTCGTTTTGTTCTCGTTAGGACTCAATTGTTTGCGTGGCTGTTGAGTAGAGGCATGTAAGTTATCGCACGATTAAATTGCGATCTCTAGTATCTCTTTATGGTGAAATAGCTGAACACACGACTTGTGAAACTACCTAAGTTAAATAAAGGTTAATTACGAACACAAAAGTGGTGTCAGAAGTTTTAAAAATGAGCATTATTAACGACCAACTACGAGACGTCATCAGTTCACTAACTAGCGCCATTTAGTCAGCAGTGCAACAAGCTGGTCAAAATGCAAGTGGGGCAGCAATCTCTAGGAAAGTACCGCCGTTTGCAATGCCAAGCTTCAAGGGCGGAAAAGATTGTTCAGTGCAAGACTACTTCCAACGATTCGAATGGGCACTGCAACTGAGTATAATTCCTGATGCTGACCACCACCATTATGCAAGGGTGCATATGGGTGCTGAACTGAATTCAGCGCTACGTATCCTGATAAGTCCGAGGCAACCAGAGACACTACAATTCACCGAGATTTAGGAAGTGCTTTATAATCACCTCGATGGCAAACGAAACATTTACGCCAGGAACCAGAGGAGTCACTAGCAGCGTTTGTTCTACGCTTGAAACAGGCAGCATCATTTTAGAAGTACGACTCGTTTTTGGACAGAATACTAACAGAACAAATGTTTTTCGGCATGCAGGCAAGCTGCAGATTCAGAGCCTACATGCAAACTGGGCTTCTCACCAATCAGGAGGAAGTCGTCGAGCGGAGTGAAGTAGGGAAGCAAATGCTATGGATGTGGAGGCCAACAATTGCGCAAAGATTGCAAATCCAACAACGAGAAATGATACGTGTGTGTTAAAGTAGGGCATATAAGTAAGGTATGTAAAGCCAATACGAAACAGATCTCTGAGTCAACAGATTCAGGCGCCCCGGAAGAAATTCAATTTATACAATAATCTAATACCAACTCCATTAAGGCAGTAGGTAGAAAAATCATACCAATGAAGATTGATGGAATAAAAATACCAATGGTAGCACAGATGCTATGTGAAGCATAACGAATGAAAAGACCCCATTTGAAATTAAATCTTTAATATGATTTAAGAAAACTGACCGCAATTTTTCGAGCTATACAGGGCACAGGATCAACTGCTGTGGATGGGCAGTTGTTAACGTGACTTACGGAAAGACTACACGAAAGCTAAATCTGTATGTAGTAGAAGGAAACCTGGACACACTGTGTGGGCGAGAATGGATCTCCCAATCTGCAAATAAATTTATTTTATTGGGATCTTTAAAACAATTCTGTCAACACCAACGACATAGATCTATAAATGTTCTCGACAAAACGGACAAAAATGGGCGGTGTACGGATCACTGGCAACTACAAACCGACTGTAAATGCTCAAATGATCATTGATAAACATCCGATTCCGAGGACAGAGGATATATTCACAGTGTTCGCGCACTTGGATGTGACTGATGCATATTCACATTTGCGCATTGATGACGAATTCGCACACGTAGTGACATCGAATACGGCAACACACTCATTCGACCGACTCGTGCAGTGTACGGAGCAGCGAACATACCGGAAATTTGACAGAGAACAATGGAGGCCACATTGAAAAATATTCCTAACGTACGTAACTTCTTTGTCGATATTCTAATATTTGCAAAAGATGTTGATGAGTTGCTAAAAACTTTAGAAGCAATATTAGGAAAATTACAGAGCCTGGGATTTAAATTGAACAAATCAAAATGTGTATTCGCCGCATCTTCGGTTGAGTTTCTGGGACACAAGATTGAAGCAGAAGGCATACATAAATCAACTAAGCATATTGAGGCCATCTTAAAAGCACCGAAACCATCTACAATCGAACACGTGCAGCTGTCTCTTGGTCAGCCTTGGACGACAATTCTACTGGTCAGAAGAGACGGAATTAGCTTACAACAGTATCTAACAAATCAAACACTTCCATTAGTGCTAGCAACAGACGCCAGTAAAATAGGTATAGGTGCTGTACTATCGCATCGTTTGGAAAATTATGGCGAACGTCCAACTACATACGCAAGCCGTAAAATGAGTCCCACAGAACAGCGATATACACAAATCGACAAGGAAGCTCTAGAAATTGTATGGGCGGTGCGAAGATTTATAAAATATTTATACGCCAGAAGTTGGACATTGGTTACCGATAACAAACCACTCGCTCAAATTTTACACCCTACCAAATCACTACCGATACTATGCATTTCCAGGAAGGCAAACTATGCAGATTTTTAAAGCAACTTCAATTTCACAGTAATTACCAAAACATCAAAGGAAAATGTAAATGCTGATTACTCTTGTAATGGTAATGGTATTCATTCTAACACAGAAAATCGGGACGAATTCGATCATTTTATAATAAGATAAATAAATCAGCTTCCAGTTACAGCTTCGCTAGTTGCTCGAGAAACCAGAAAATACCAGCATTTGGGCAAAATCTTGCAAATACTGGAGAGCGGCCAATGTCTTACAAGAAATGGATAAAAATCACCAGAGTGCAAGTATGAGATACCATCTGGCTGCATTACTTTCGAACATCGTGTGGTTTTCCCGACTAAACTTCAAAAGCTGATCCTGGACGAACTACACAGGGCCCACTTGGGTATAGTAAAAATGATGGGTATTGTACGCTCTTTCGTCTACTGGTCAGGAATCGATAAGGACATTGAGAATGCGGCAAGAACATGCGAGTTCTATGCAAAGCATGCGAATCGACCTTCAAAATGATTCGATCACTATTGGGAATATCCTAAGTCGCCATGGGAGCGCAATCACATTGACTTCGCGGGACCATTTGAAGGTGCTATGCTTTTGATTGTTACGGATGCATACTCAAAGTGGTTGGACGTTAAGATAAAAAAATCAATTACGGAAACAACAACAAGCGAATTACTAGATGAGTTATTGGCTATGTTTGGCGTCCCCCTCATGGTAGGGACAAATTTCACTTCGTACGAATTCAAGCAATACCTCACATCTGTTGGCGTCAAATATCACAAGTTATCAACACCCTATCACCCCGCAACGAACGATCAACCAGAAAGAAATTTCTAAACGGTAAAAACGGCGGCAAAGGCAATGGGAACGACATCCGATTAAGGATGTAGTTTACTTCATTTCTGGAAATCCGCGAATGAATAAGTTTGGGCGACCTTCATTATGAAATTTGACCCAACAATAAATACCATAAAAGACTTATCAATCAGATACGAGGCACAGGGTGGAAGAGGGAAGACAACAACAACAAAATATAGAGGGACGGAATCCAGAAAATACACCTTACTACACAGCAGTGAACATCAGCATAACTAGAAATTCACCACCTGCTTATAACATCACAGATCAGAGACCAAGGGAGTACATCATTGGATCAGATTTAACGACCGACAATAGACAGGACAGTCATGCCGACAAAATGTTAGCTTCAGAATAATAGTTCACTAAATCAAGATGTACTGATGTCAGCACCAAGAGGATCGCCAATTTTACGGGGATCGTCATCACCTATAGAAACACCAATGCGAACAGAGCAAAGTGTACGTCGCTCAACTCGAGTACATAAGCCAAGATGAATGAAGAAATGTTATGCTTGACTTTAATTTAAGCTACTATTGATATATACATATATTGAATTGCGATCTCTATTATCTCTTTTTGATGAAATGGCTTAACACACGACTTGTGAAATTACCTAAGTTAAGTAAAGATGAATTAAGAACACAAAACATACTCACTTACTAATGTTACCTTTTAAAATAAACTAAATACTACCAGCCATGTCAGCTTTAAAAAAATCCAAAAGCAGATTACTGCTAATCAAGCATACATTGTTGTCTTTGTGATGACGCGTTGCATTAAATAGAGTGGGTACCACCAGCCTATTGGTGCAACTCGCGCAGGGAAGCTGATGGCGAGATGCGGGTATTTGTGCGGCAGACTGGGACTGTCTTCGAGCGGGACTGGGACTGTTAGATTCCGCAACCTAAATGATAGGTTCATAGCCGTGTCTAGGCTCAATGAAATAGCATTAAATTGCTTGGTGTATAAGAGGTCTACTCCTCGTGACTTGCTGTTAGTAAGTGCCATTCAGTTTCCGACTTCAAATCTGCAGCCTACAACTCTGATTATCAATAGCTTATCTCGAATGGAAGTTTGCCCATATGATGAGACATTTAATCACTGAAAGTTCACTACTCAGCGAATTTGAAATAAGCAAGGTGATGTACTCACGGGGTCATATAACCCTAGAAACATTTATTATTCTATTCCATGAAAATGGCAATAAATATGACGACCTTTAATCACTAACCTTGAATTGACGTTCTTAGTTATTGATGCTTTAAGGGAAATAATGCGATCAGGCTTCATCTAAACCTCAACTACTTTGGATTTCGATTTAGTTAATTACTTCTTTCAACTTCACAAATTATTCTTTCTCAGCTTTCCAATAAATCTAGGTGACTTCCTCCCAATGTACTCATATCGTCCCACTACTCTTTATTATTTAATAAATATTTTCGTTCACTCTATATTTTCCCACAGTCGATTACTAATATATGCTGATGACGTAAAGTTGTGCCTTTTGTATAAGGGTACGGACTCCTGCAATCTATTACAAGTTGAAACTGAAGAAAAACTTCTTTTGTACACACTTTTTATATTCCTTGTCCGGACTATTCTTTAGCTTGCCTCATGTAACTTGTCCCCACAATATTCGCTTCATCAAGACAAAATTGAATATATACTGGATCAGCTTTTGTTGATTGCACTTCGTGGATTAATAGCCACATGTCACATTTTTCCAAAATGTGTTAAGTTGCGGCCTGTACGTTTTCCCATAAGAAAACACATTTTACACATTTATCAAAATCGTGACATTTTTGAAAAATGTGTAAATTCGCCTCGAACATTTTGATGTAGTGAAATATGTGAAGGTATCATAACCATAAACAGCTGATATATCAACGAAGGTAAGCGGCAATTTTAAATAAGAAACTTAAAATTGAGCTAATCCCACAGTTTTTACCAGTTAAACGTGGCGAAATGTCGAATAGAGTATGTGAAATGGAGCCCTTACTTCGAGATCGCATTATTTGGGTTTTGGAAGAAAAATTTGTGGCGCCTTTGTAAATTAAAGCAACTCGATCAGCTGTTTATTTAAAGAAGCGGTGGAGAAAGGCTATATAATGGGTCTTGGTGTTTCATTGACATCTGTTATGTTTGACTTTTATTTGTTAATTCGATAAATACAACTTCTTAGCATGAAGTTATAGCCCTATTAAAATGGGATCTCTATATTACTTTTATGAAATGCTTACTACACGACTTGGGAAATTAGCTAATTTGATGTTACGGAACTGCTTGTTTCTCGGTGGGACGCGCCGGATGGCTCATCGGTTTCTCTGGGTGTAGTCCCATCCCTGGCCCGCGGTCCGCACCATCGATAACAACAAAGCTACACGTCTGTAGCAAAACAGACTTACACAACACTATGCAAAACGAACCACAAATCGATAACGTCAAATAATCGGAACTCCTTACTCATGAACAAAATAAACAGCTGTAACAACTATGAAAATGTAAACAACAAATGTGAGACACTCAATATAAATTAACAAAAAACACTATTTATCCACCTTACTCTTCCAGATCGGGCCCCGGTACCGGACCCAGCGTACCCGCCCAACCATGAGACGAGCACCTACACTCGTCTCCCTCATTTTGTCCATTAGATGGCCATCAGCCTGTGCCGGCTGTTATGCCAATTCTCCCCAACGAAGAAAATTTAACCGAACATTTCTCTCATCAGATACGGTATATAATTGGTTGCGTTTTCTTAAAGTGTATAACAATTATAAGCATTGCTTATGGCATTTATCTTTGCAGCTATTTCGAATCTCATGCAAGTGGATATTTGGTTAGCTTCACTGGTGCGTATAATGGTTTGTGCATTCTTATAATTATCGGCATTAATATTTCTTTCTAATTTGCACGAGGTCTCCCTTCAGATGAATTAACACTTATGCACGTGAACGCTTCTTACACGGGTGCGTATTAATATTGCATATTTATATTTATACTTATGGACAAAGTGTATTAATGCCTACATTTTTCTCTTATCTTGTAGAATTCCCTGTTTTTTTATTTTAACAGCACTAAATGGAACAGGCGACGAAATTCCACAAAGATATTGCTAGTCGCCGCAAAAGAAACACGCACGAAGGCAATTTGGATGCAATCGTTGCGCCAATTTAGGAACAATGTGCCCAAAACTGGGTATACCACGAATATCGGTCGTGCAACAGGTAGGTGATATGAATGGTATTAAATCGCTTAATTCTACCTAAAGAGCTCTCTGGGGAGGTAAGGGGCGATGTAAATGGATAATTCCAATTAGGTAAGTATGTGAGCATAGTTCGCGCAAGTGTTAATTTTAAATGTTTATCTCTTCAGGCGCAGATGCATCACCTTTGGAAATTCCCTCACCGTTCGCACTCTAAAGTGAAACTCGGCGTAAGTGCCTATGTATGTATAGACATGATTTATAAATGCAAAAAAAACTAAATTTAACGACAAAAAAAATCTAATAGAGTAGCGCTTTTATAGTAGTTTTAAATGACGACAGTGTGTTTCGGGCGTATTATTGTTTCGCGTATTATCGCTCTTGGGCACTATTTCTTTGACAATACGTTAGCACATAAAGAATTATCTTCGCAATTAAATAATAAAGAAAGCCCGTCATGAACAAATGTATGTCCCTTGATTTTTTCTCTTTGTTATGCACATGCCCTTAGCCGGCAAAATAAAATATCCAATTTTCAAATTTTCTTAACGGTGAGCCGGTACGTCCGCTGTGGACCGCTGCCAAAATCGAACTCTCTTTACTTTTGGGCAGCAACATCATCGGTGCCGAATTTCGGCACACGCATACATAGGCGAGACGGGCACCGTTGCTGCACATCTGCACAGCTGCATTTTTTTGGGTCAATGGCCCATATGACGGTCAAGGGCATATACAAGGGCATGCGATCCACTCAATTCATATTCCCTTTAAGAGCGAACTGAGCGGCCAATAGCAATCGTCGCTATTGGCGCCGTGGATCGCAAGTCTGGCGTTGCCACCCTTAAAAAATTTGGGCTCCGCCGTGGGCGCCGCTTCACCCCGCATACTCTGATCCTATGGCGAAAAGATATCGGCGTGGCCGATAATATCGCACGCAACCAACTAGGAAACCCTCGGTGCTACCGATAACGTAAAATGCAACATTGAACAACTAAGTAAAAGTCCTGAATCCATAATGCAAGTGTGCATATCGGAGCTGAAGTGAATACACCGCTTCATATCCTGATAAGAGGCAACCAGAGATACCACAATTCAGCGAGGTTAAGGAAGTGCTAATTAATCACCTCGATGGCATAAGAAACATTTACGCAGAGTTTTAAATTCCGTCAACCAGCTAGACAATCGCGAAACAGCTAACAACCTTTGAAGACGTATACGGCATATAAGCAAGGTGTGCAAATCCAATACGAGATCTCCGAGTCAACAGATTCAGACGAAATGGAAGCCATACAATTTAAGCAACAATCTAATATCAATGCCATCAAGTATGTGGGTAGAAAAATCATAGCAATGAAGATGGATGGAATTTAAATACCAACGGAACTGCACACAGGTGCTCCGTGCTGGTTTGGTTTACTGGGATCTTTACAAACAATGCTGTCAACACCAACTACATAAATCAGGACATGTTCTCGACAAAAGGAAGCGCGGTGAAAATAATAGTGGCGCAAGCGGCGGCACTGACTAAGAGCACTAACCAAACAACATATAGACTGGACAACCAGTGGAAGACGCTGGGGCCTTTTTTATGCGGCTGGTTCAAAGTCGCCTTCGTTTTTGTTCGGGTTCGAGACACGCTCGCACGCTCAGACAGCAGAGAGTAAGAAATACATATGACTTGTGTGATAGAAACTGCTTTAGCTTACTCTCAGTGCTTTCAATTTGTGTATTTACCGTTGTACTGTCTGTGTATGTGCCCGCACAAGCAAAAATACCCACAAATTCAATTTTTCTCAAAAGTCGGTGGCTTTCTTCCATTTTGAAGGGACGAGTAATATGAAATAATAAAAGGGTTTGCCACGTCGTTGTGAAATTCTTGCATTTTAGCTCGTTATCGTTGTTAAGGGTACCTAAGCATTGCCATGTGCGCATTTAAAATATTTTGGACTCGCTATTCACGCACACTTGCATATTTTGTGAATAGAACATTTTATGCGCGTGTGTGCTGTTGGTAGCCTGCCTGTATGCCCCTCGCAAATTTGACAAGATTTGAACCTTTTGTGATTTCTGTATTTCGGGAGCTAAACACACACACACAAATGTGTGTAAGTGGGCAGATCATGGGCGCAGAGGAAAATTCATTATTGGCCTCGATAGCCTCTCTTACGACAATATTGTCAAACTTGAGAAAATCCCAAGCGGGCAATAGATGATGATCTGAAGGAACAAAAAGGCAATACTTTCCACGTTTACGTATATGACATAATAATATTTTCAGCTAATGAAATAAAGTTCTTAAAACAGTGTTCGACGAAAGCATAAAAGTGCCTTAGGAAAAATCTAAGTTTTTCCAAAAAAGTGTGGAATGCTTGGCATTCGTTGTGACAACAGGCCAATTTCTCTCGAATAAAAATCGAATTGACAACGAATTAAAGCTTTCGAAAAATTGAAGAAATAATGGATTCAGAGATGGTCACGGTTGTGATTTTAGTCAGGCGATTAACCACAGTTCTATGGCACACGATTAAGGAGTCGTGTTGTCACAAAACAAGCGCACAAATACCAAGATTTCACGTACACTACGCACAAACGGGGTAACAGTGGAAATAAATAAAAGGGAACTCCTCCCAATTGTGTGGCACTTCAAAATCTGCGGTATTACCTTAACGGTGATCACCAATCACTGACAAGCACTATGTCAGAAGAGAACCCAAATTCCATGGTAAAGCGATAGGAGGCGGTTGTGACGACAACGCACATGTTTTCAATAAAGAAAAAAATGGCTGACGCTCTATCGCGGGAACACGTAAGTTCCTTAGAGAATTCACCGGAATTAGATATTTTCACTGTTTATAGTGAACAATAAAACAACACATACAATTACAATAAAAAAAACCGATTGAAATCATACATGCAGCTCTAGTAAAAATTGAAACGCACATAAGAGAAATAATCTAAGGAGCTTAAAACAAAAATTTGGACAAACAAGGACAAGGGACAAGAACCAATAGAAAATAGCAAGTGGTGAACAAAGTTTGGATAAAGACTTACAAACGACTTAGGTATTATTAAGTATTAAGCTATTAATTCATAAAAAAAATGTTGTCTATGTATTAGGTTAAAGCATTACCCACAATATTTTTGACGACTTTACATAGACGGTGACGTAGCAATAATGGACGAATAAGGGTACTTAAGACACACGACTAACGTGACATCATACAAAACTTACTCTGAGACCAGCAATAACTTAGACTTCTTCTCCAAGGAGCACACGAGACAGGTCCTTACCACGGATATCAGACATATAGAAACATTGCTGGCCCCTTTAGGAGTTCATCATCGGCATGCCCGTAGTATAAACATACGAAGTACTGCATTAAAAGTAATATCGGTAAATTCCGAATATGATGATTGGGAGGAAAATTAGATCCAAACAGTGTCAGTTAATAGGATCAGTAAATAAACAAATAAATATAAATACAAAAATGCAAGTTATGCCTTACGAGATCACTAAGCCTATTAAATCCCATTCAGAAAACGGACAGTCTGGACACAACAACAATATGAAACACATATTTGTTGCTTTTCAGGCCCCTGCTAATTGACGTAACGCCTTCAGCAATAGCAAAAACATGAAGCTCCCCAGTACAACAAAAAAAAAAAACAAGTAAGAGGTTCAAGTCGGGAGCTCCCGTCTAGGGGATATCCTGAACCCTCTTTCTTCAACACCTAATGCAGCACTCGCTACGCGCTCGTTTGTATTAATAAACGTAAATTAAAAGAAAGTTTCTTTGGCAGGGTTCGAACTCGCAACTAACCGCACTAATTGCCGCTGTCTCTACTCAACAGCCACAACAGCCAAAAAAAAAAAAAGAAAAAAAACAAGTAAGACGTTCTAGTCGGGAGCTCCCGACTAGGGGATACCCTGAACGCTCTTCTCCCAACATCAAAAGCTGCCCAAAAAACAGGTTTGCGATATAGATTTCTATCGATTACTTGGAAACGGGGCATGTTATCGATTATCGGAAACAAACTCGATCTGCGCAGGCACTAGGAGGACCTACATATAGCTCTTATAGGCTCTGAGATCCTAGAGTTCATACATACGGACAGACGGACAGACAGACAGACGGACATGGCTAGATCGACTCGGCTGTTGATGCTGATCAAGAATATATATACTTTATGGGGTACTTCATGGGATGCTTTCTTCTAACTGTTACATACATTTACATTTTGCACAAATACAATATACCCTTTTTTACCATTTCCAATTGGTTCAGGGTATAATTATAAGCAATAACAATCAAGTCTGCTACAAAAATCTTGGTCAGAAATGTAGCCCAATAGAAGAATCGAGCCCGTCCTGCCTAGACTTTGCCCGATGGGATTATAAATATCTCAGACTCCTGGGAACTGCATAGCGATCTCCTGTCACTAACTGTGGAGGCTAGCACATAACCCACGACTTGAAAAATCCAGCAAGCAGCTCAACAGTCGGATCGAAGCAAGTTGTGAAGTAGCTCAACTCTCTATTGTCAGAATGGAGAGACGAGAGGCCTCATGAAAGAGGTCATTCGCGCACGGCCGCCGAACTAAAGGAGGTACTTAGGCTCCAAATCGTTGGGCACTTCAAGCAGAAAATTGAAGCCATGGACTACACAATCGATTCCGGCTACTCTCTGTGGAAGGCTACTAGGTCCCTTAAGCGCCAGCGACTGCGGCATGTGCCGAACAAAACTACAACTGGAGCATACTCTCAATCAGATAACAAGTAAGCAGAAACTTTCTCCTCCCACCTGAAAAGTGGGATCCAGCCAGCAGTTGCGGCTGATGAGAGTTGGGCTCCCCGCTGCAGATGGACTTGCCAATAAGAACTATACGAGTGGAAAGGGTGATCGATGTGGTCAACCTTCGCTGAGAATAAAACCACCGGGGCACGATAAGATTAGTCACGCCACTTTGAAGGCTATGCCGAAGCGACCGATTATTTTTATTGTATTGATTTATAACGCAATACTAAGGATCCAGAACTTTCTGATCAGTTGACGGCTGGCGAGAATTATAATAATCTATAAGCCTAACAAGCCAGAGGATGCCCCTGTGTCATACCGACCAATCAGTGTTCTTTGTTCGGTCTCAAATTTTGCAAGAAGCAAAATACCTGTGCGTAATCCTGGTGAATGGCTGCTAAGTCGACCCGAAAAAGCGGCCAAAATAAAGCCCTACGGCTACTTACAGACTGTGATTGGTATGTGCGTGGTGTGACGCTTCACCGTAACCACACTAGCCGATAAAGTGACTGCTAAAATCAGATGCAGATTGACTAGACCTCTCTTTGAAGCTCGTCCCATCACCCTGCAGACTTCAGGACACATCGATTTAACTTCATCCATTTGATAAAGCGTGGCCTCTATATCACACCTGGCATGTCACAGCAGACATTGCTGTCCAATTCTTGGCGAAATAAATAAAAATATATGCAACAGAATCTCTATTTGGATAAGTTGCGAAAGCTCTTATCAACACATTTACCTGCGCTGATAAGCTTTCATGATGCCACTGTAAGCGTCTTTGCATGCTCTCTATGTACGTCATAGTTTTTCTTCCATTTGGCCTCAAATATACAAGAACACAGCGCATTGGACAAAACCCATTGAATGATAAGAATATTGACATCCCAGTTGTCTCAAAAGTTATTTTTCAAAATATAGTTGACTGCTTGAATTACATGGTTGAGTTCATTTATTTGAATACTATTTTGAGCTATTGAATTCATTTTTCTTCAAGTTCTTCTTTATCATTGTTATCTAGAGTTCCAAATAAGTATTTGTATGTTGTTCCTGGAAAATTAAGTAATCCTCATTTACTTCTTTTTACTATGCGGATACCGTTTATTTCTCTTTGCAACTTTTTTGTTAAATAATGAATTTGTATTTTGTTTTTATACTTGTTTATCTGTAACATTAGTTTGTCATATGTGTCTTCTGTCTTTTTTAAATTTATTGTGAGCCTATGGTGCTAATAATGATCTGGTATGTCTATCATGCCTATTTTAAAGAGTAAGTAACCAATATTTGGTTTAATAGGGTTGATATCTATAAATTGGTTATTACTTCCTTGTAATATAGTTGACATCATTAATACCAGAACAAATAAAGTTGTAGGTCCTGCTTTGGAATTTCGTCTTCCTGTAAGTATATGCTCTTGTTCAGTTTCTTTTGTTTTTGATAATTTGCTTTATTTTGAGACCTCTGTTAGTCTCTTCAAAATGATCTTCGTCAACTTATGCTATTATTCTAGTGGGTTTGTAAGGGTTTTGTAATTTACCGTGAATTATGGGTGCTTTCCTAAACTTAGTATTTATTTCGAAATTATTTCGATTTTTATTAAGATTATTTATTCTTCTCTCTTTTATGTTCTGGGTATTATAATTAGGTGTTCCTGCATAAATGAAAATGTCAGTAGACTTGAAATTTTAAATGTAGATGCTCCTAGTTCCCGCGCAGATCGAGCTTGTTTCCGATAATCGATAACTTACTCCGTTTCCAAGCAATCGATAAAAATCGATATCGACATCCTGTTTTTTTTTAGCAAATTGGGTAAATAATAAGAGCTAGAGCCACCAAACATGATATGTTGCTTCTAGAATATTATAGATATTTCAAGTATCTTTCATTTCATACCTATCCCCGCTACCACCACAGAGCTATAAATCAATTTAAGCCACAATTTAAATGCAATTGACTTTTTCAGAATACACAAATATTCTATGGTACAAAAAGATGTACTGTAGAAAATGTCATAAAGATCGGTTAAGAAAAAACAAAAGTTATATACAACTGCGCAATTGAATGGGGCAGCAGCTTTAAGAATTTCTGTATACATGCACACACACATATATATGCGCGTCTGCTTCGCATTCTTACAGCATGGTAGTTGCGACTTTTTTCTGTAATGCTATTTTAGTTCCTTTTTTATCATAAGTACTTAATTGTTGGCGTGGCTGCTGAGTAGAGGCATTGCAATTGGTGCGGTCTGTCGCGAGTTCTAGACCTACCGGGGAAAGTACTTTTTTTTTTTTTGCTGGTGTGGCTGTTGAGTAGAGTCGACAGCAAGTAATGCGGTCAGTTGTGAGTTCGAGCCCTGCCAAAGGAACTTTTTTTTTATTTTTCTTTATTACAACAAGCGAGCGCGTAGCGTGTGCTGCATTTGGTGTTGGAATAAGGGGGTTCAGGGTATTCCCTAGCCGGGAGCTCCCGACTAGAACCTCTTACTTATTTTTTATGGAATAAATGTCTACTACGTAAGTTTCTCTACAGTTTTCTACTTCTGGTGTAATTTAAAATTTATATGATGTGTTCCTGTGATCAATCTTAATTAGATTACAAGCTTCACATTCGTTAATTATGTTTTGGATTAAATTTTGATAGTCTGGTTAATAGTATGTTTCTTTAGAAAGTCTGACCATCTTTTCGATATCTGGATGTAAAAGTTTCTTGTTGTTGCTAATTATTATTTGTTTAAATTCTGCATAGCTCCTAATATCTTTCAGTTTAATATTTGTTCGTAATATTCGAGTTGTTTTATTATTTCAAAATCTGAGTCGTGTTCAATGTATAATATGCTTGAACTGTTGAAAAAATGTTTTATCAATATCTGTTTATCTTTTTCAGTGTTTAGGTTTAAATATTCGATGTTTGTCCATAATTTTTATACCCTGAACCCATTTAAAATGGGTATAAGGGTATATTGTATTTGTGCAAAATCCAAATGTATGTAACAGGCAGAAGAAAGCATCTCCGACCCCATAAAGTATATATATTCTTGATCAGCATCAATAGCTGAGTCGATCTAGCCATGTCCGTCTGTCTCTCCGTCCGTCCGTCCGTATGTATGAACACAAGGATTTCAGAACCTATAAGAGCTAGAGACTTGAAAGTTAAGATGTAGGTGCTCCTAGTGCCTGCGCAGATCGAGTTTGTTTCCGATAATCGATAACTTACTCCGTTTCCAAGCAATCGATAAAAAACCAATATCGATATCCTGTTTTTGGGTAATTTTGGTAAATAATAAGAGCTAGAGTCACCAAACTTGACATTAAGCTTCTAAAATAGTATATATAAATGCATTTGATGTTAGAAGAAGAGGGTTCAGGGTATCACCTAGTCGGGAGCTCCCGACTAGAAGCTCTTACTTGTTTAAAAATGCGCATTTATCTATCTATTTATCTTTACAAAAACTTTATTCATAGAAATCAAATGTTCATCAAGTGATGTGGAGAACACAATAATGTCGTCCAAATAAGCAAAACAATGCTTGTTAATTAAATCACGAAGAACGTGATTCATGCATCTTTGGCACGTTGCTGGTGCATTTTTAGGTCCAAATGGCATTCGAGTATTCTCGTAATGTCCGTATTTGGTAGAAAACGCTGTTTAATTGATTGATTTCTGATCCATTTCAATCTGATGGAAACCTTTTGCTAAATCTATTGTTGTAAAATATGAGCATCTTCCTAATTTTCCCAAAATCTCGTCCATCTTTGGAATGGGAAATTTATCATTAACTGTAATGTCGTTCAATCGACAACTAATTTAAATTTTGCTTTTCCTGAGGCGTATGCCTTTTTTGGTGGTATCCATGAGAGACTACAATAACGCGACTGGCTATGCCGAATAATACCTTGGGTTAGCATATCTTTAATTTGCTTTTCGACTTCTTGTTCAGAAGCGAAAGGGTAACCGTATGGTTTCCTGTAAAAAGGATTTTCATGGTATGTATTAATTTTGTGCTTAACAATCGTGAAGGTCAAATTGTCACCTTCTCGATATTGAATATCACTGAAATTTTTCAATTATTTTAATTGTTGTGTTTTCTCTTCATTATTTAGATGATCAACTCGGTAACCTTGTCCCGAAGTTATTTCATTACTTATTGCGTAATTAAATTATTGTGTATAACTTTAAGGTTTTGAATATGCTTAAAAATTTTTTTATGCATTTGGATCCCTAACTAATTTCTTATGTTTAAACGATCTCTCGCTAATTATTATACTGTCATGACTGTAGTCAATAATGTTTGTCTTTAATAAATTTCTGCCTAAAAACATTACATAGTGAGGAGAAAACTCATGTATGTAAAATATTTGGTCTTACATAAAGAGTTTATTAGGTGCAATGGGTACATAATGATTTTGTTTTGATATCCCTGTCATAGTTCTAATCGAAGTAGGTCTTGTATATACTGGTATATTAAAAAATGTTTCCTCCATCATATTTATTGACGACCCAGTGTCAATGAGACATCTATAGCGTCTGTTATTAAATGTCATTTCTATATACTGACTTTTCCCGAGGGTCTAATTGGAAAATTTTCATCTATTATTTCGTTATTTTGAATTTCCTCGTATTGGTTGTTCTGACAACTATATTCTTCTTGTACGTAATTATCCTGATAGTTGTCTAATTGTTGATAATTTTCATCAACTTGCATTTTTTGGGAACCACAAGTATTTTCACGCAAACGCTTGAACGATTGATTTGGTATATATCTACCTTGAGAAATATTTTGATTTATGGGGCTATTTATGCGTTGTAAATTCTGTTTGAATTCTTGAACTAGTTGCTTATTTTGGTTAAAATGGGCTTGGTTGTTTGGAGGGTGTTGTGAAAAATTGGGACTTTGATTATTGTTAGTCATGTAATTTGGGGTAAATTGACGTTTAGTATTTCGTGTAGCATTGTTAGTATTTTGGTTTTTATACCCTGAACCCATTAGAAATGGGTATAAGGGTATATTGTATTTGTGCAAACTTTATATGTATGTAACAGGCCGAATGAAGCATCTCCGACCCCATAAAGGTTATATATTCTTGATCAGCATCAATAACCGAGTCCGTCCGTCCGTCCGTATGTATGAACGCAAGGATCTTAGAACCTATAAGAGCTAGAGACTTGAAATTTTAGATGTAGATGCTCCTAGTGCCTGCGCAGATCGAGTTTGTTTCCGATAATCGATAACTTACTCCGTTTCCAAGCAATCGATAAAAATCGATATCGATATCATCATGTGTCATCACATTCTGCCCAGCAACGATGAAATGGAGCGGATCCATACAGGTATTTCAACCTCTGACCCTCGCCACAATATCACCCGCTTCAGTACGCCATGATCGAGCACTTGTTCACTGCGTGACTATTGTGGTGCGGTCTCAGCCATCGTGTATGAGCCCTCCCACACTCACTCTCAGTGCCGCAGTGTCTTGACCAATGTCCTCAACATTGTCACACTCATCATCTAACAACTCCTCCAATACATTGCTGCTTGGCAAAGCTCGTAAATGCTCATGCGCATACTTAAACGTGCGCTTTCTCGTCAATTACTTTAATAAATACCTGTCTCCATCAAGTATTTTAATTATCTCAAAAGGTCCCTTAAACGAGCGATCCAACTTCGTTTGATTTCGCTCTTTCCTTTTGAGTAGGACATGATCACCAAGCTTATGTTTTACAATCTTGGCCTTGTTTTTGTCGAACCTAGCCTTATAATATTTTGCGTTATTCACAATATATCTTTAGCTTGTGCCCTTTTTTAATGTTTGTCAATTTTCCTTTCATCTGCTATTGTTATAATTCCTAACGACTTGCCCATCAACAATTCTAACGGGCTATATTTCATTACGTGGTTTGTCGTGCAATTTATTGAAACGTCATGCCAGGATCGCTGACTACTCTCGATCGCTGTTAGCATGCTTTTCATGGTGCTCATGAAACGCTCCACTTGGCCGTTTGCTCAACTGACGCCCGTCACAAACAGGTGTAAACCTATCTTCTGTGAAGAACGAAATTCCCTAAGCCTGGTGGTGGCAAAACATCTTCCCTGATCAGCTATGATGCGAGCCGGCACTCCGAATAGTGCAACAGTTTCTTTGACTGCCTTAATGTAGTTTTCCGTATCAAGGTTCAGCGTATGTTGGACGTGAACAAATTTTGTGAACGCATCAACTTGAACTATGATATACTCCTTCAAGTCGTTTTTGCCACTTAACTTGCCAGTTATATCAATATGCACAGTGTTCCAGGGAATGTCATCTTTAGGAATCGGGTGCATTTCTATTTGTGGCTTGCCAGATGGAAGTTTTGACACTTTATAAGTAATGCAACTTTCTACAAACTTTCTTACATCTTTAGACATCTTCTCAAACCAGTAGTTGACATACATTTTGTCTAGAGGTTTCTTCCACCCTAAATGCATTCATGCTTCATGGACATTATGAATGACTGACCATCTGAAGGCTCTGGGTATTACAGGCAAATGTTTTGTACTGCCATTTCTTTGAATCTTTCGATATAACACCCCAGCCCGTAATTCGTACGTCGCTGAGATAGCTTCTCCCATCTCATGGTTCTTCCGCTATTTTAAGATTTTGGAAGCAATGTCAGAGTCTCGTTGCTGTTCGGCTAGAAGCCAATCGTCAGTTATCTCAGCTAGGCTTATAAGCATTTCAACCGTTTTCTCTGAGGTTTTATAGTCAATGGGCACGCAACATGCGTTCTCCCTTCCTGTATTCAATACTGAAATCGAATGATTGAAGATATGCCCACCATCGATGTTCCCTTGGGGTAAGGTCAATTTTTTTGATACTTGCTTTAAGAGAGTTGCAATCTGTATGCACAATAAATTGTTGACCATGTAAATAATGGCGGAAATGTCTTACTGCGTTATAAACCGCGAGGGTTTCAAGCTCGTACGAGTGATATTTTGCTTCAGCCATTGTCGTAAATTTGCTGTAATATTCAATAACCCTGGGTCTATTTTCTGTTTTATGGATTAAAATGGGACCATATCCAATAGTTCAATTGGCTTCAGTGGATCGAAAATTGTCCAAACGGAATCCTAAGTTAAGATTGCTATGATTTTTGGACGAATTTCCTCATAATCCGGCTTCCAGACAAAGCTATTTTAATGCTTTTATCTGTTCAGAAAATCTTGGTACAAACTGTGTTGCTGTATCTTGCGTGGAATTGGTAGAATTTGACCCGCTTCAATCAAGTATCCTAGATACTCTATGCTCGTTATCAAGAATGAGCACTTCATAATATGAAAGGCAGATCCAGCTCGAGACAAGTTTTCCAAGACCGCTTGTAGCCTTTCAAATGCCTCTTCCTTTGTCTTCGCTACAATTAGCACGTCATTTATATAGACGTTGGCATACTTTTGAGCTAAACCACCCAATGCTCTAACGATTGCGCGCTGAAAATTCGAGGAAGCATTTTTCAATCCAAATGGCATGGCCAAAAATTCATATTGTTCTTCTGACAAAAGTAGTGCACTCGATAGAGTCAGAGTGTATTAGAACTTGGTAAGAGCCACTTACCATGTCTAAACTAGATAAATATTTGCCCTCACGCAGTCTGTTAATTTGATCAGCAATCAAAGGCAGCGGATATTTGTCAGCGAAGGTATTAGCATTAATATTCCGATAATCGGCACATAGCCGATCGGGTCAATTTTTCTTTCTAACCATCAGCATTGGGCTTGCAAATGGGGAGCAACTTGGACGTATGACATTTGATTCTAACAATTCTTTTACTTTATTTCGCACGACTTCCTTTTCTTCTATGCTTTACCTATACGGACGTCTTTGTACAGTTTTTTTTGGGTCATGCAAGCGAATTTCAAGTTCACCTGTGGGGACTCGGGTTTGAGGAATACCCTCAATAAATTAATCAGCATAGTTTTGCAACAATTCTAGCAGACGATTCTTGTCCGTGTTGCTTAATGCTTTATAAATATTCAATCTGGCAATTTTATTAGTGCATGAACAGTTTTAGTTTTGTACTTTACCAATTTTTCAGCCTCGATGGAGACTCCAAAGCGTAGTCCGAGTATATTACGACCTATCAGCACATCATATTTCAAAAACTTATCCGTTATTACATGAAATAATATTTCTAAGGAGTACTGATCAATATTGACAGCAGCCGAAATTTGCATGGTGCTATATACAGGATTTTCTCTAATACCCCTTAAAACTATCAAATTGTTAATTATTTTTCCAGAACATTTTTCGGCACAACTCTCTTCAATGAGCGTGCATTCAGCTCCAGAGTCAAAACAAAATGGAACGAGCCCACCAGATTGACGCAGCATTCCCCTTGGCTCGGACACACAGCAGATGTTTATACGCTTCTCATGTGATCCACTGCCGCTCGTTGAAACTCCTTTTGAACAAGATGAAGCAATGTGGCCAGCTTTGTCACATTTGAAGCAGGCTACGGCAGAGCGACCTTTAGCTAATACTGTGCCTTTTGACATGTTGCTTTCTTCGTACTTCCTCTTGGGACATTCGACCATTTTGTGTCCGATGATGACACAATGATGACATTTAATGCCATATGGTGTTTTCGATTTCTTCCGATTTGGTTCCATTGGGATATTTGGCTGCAGACCTCCATTTGACCTTCCATAAGCATAGGCTTTCAGATGCTGTTGTATCTCGTCTTGACTTTTAATGTTGGTTATATGTAACATAAGTTGCAGACTTTTGTCGATTTGCGCATGGCACATGCCAAAACTACTGAAACTATCTGAGATGGCCTGCCTCGAGTCGATATAAACCTCTTAAGCGCATTCAAGAATGACGCCGTCGACAGATCCTTGACCAGCTCCAGATGAACCGCTTAAGTCAGACGAAGACAGCCATGTAACATTTGTCTGGAGCTTTATTTCGTACGTCTGGCTTATAGAAAATGGTCCACAATAGTCAACGGAGACTTAAAAGGCTCGACAAGCAGTCAAACGTTCTTTGGGAAGATCAGCCATTATGTGCTCTACTAATCAAGGCTTGGCACGAAAGCATCTCACACATTTTCCAACTACCTTGGATACAGTCTTCCTTCCACCAATCGGCCAGTACTGCAACCGAAAATGAGCAAGAAGTGCCCGTGGACCAGCGTGTAAGTCCAGATTGTGAAACCGTGTGATGACTGAATCTGTGATGTGATGGTGACGTGGGAGAATAATTGGATGGCGAGCTTCGAAATCCAGCGAACACTTTTTCAAGCGCCCATCAGCTCTAAGAATGCCGAAATCATCCAAAAAAGGGTTTAGTGATGCGATACAACTGGACGGCTTAACAACTCTTCTTGATTGCAATGATTTGATTTCTTCCCACAGGTGTGCTCTCTGGAGGAGTCTTTATAAGAGTTGGGTCCCATGTTGTATATAACATACTTTTAGTCCAGGACGCCTGCTTCTGTGTATGAATTTATAAATATATTCGAATATACGCTGCATTGTATCAAATGAGTTGACGTTTTTTAATTGGCAGTTATATTAACGAAGGGAGATGACGCAATAAGGACATTTTTTCTAAGTTCGAGTTCTGGCTTTTCTGACAAGCAAGAAGCAGGCCAGTCCAATTTGTTTCCAACCAGAATTTCTGGGCCGTTGAACCACAGTGACGATTGATCTTATTTACTGGGCGTAGATCCTTTCGAGAGTATATCTGCGGGGTTGAGTGAAGTAGGAACGTAGCGCCATTCCATGCCATTAGTTAGTTATTGAACTGCTGTGACGCGATTAGCCAAAAACACATTGAGCTTGCAGGGCTCGGTCTTTATCCAGGAAAGGCATACAGAAGAATCCGACCAACAATAGAAGTTTCTGTCGAAGAGATTTATTTTAGATACCTCACGCATGAGATTAGATAATAAGACGGCGCCACAGAGCTCTAGCTTTGAAACTGTGATTGTTTTCAGAGGAGCTACACGCGACTTGGAACACAACAGCTGACAACTGGCTGATGGTCGTCGAGAAAGGATGTAGACACATACCCCATATGATTCGATGCTAGCGTCGCAAAAGCCGTGAACTTCTAACGAGGAAATTTAAGTAAGTGTGCCTTCTCAAACCTGCAGCAAAGATCATGCCAAGCTGTTGCAAGTGATGATGGCAAGCTCTCGTCCCGCTCAAGCTTCTCCTTCCAGATCTGCTGCAAAAAGATTTTAGCCTTGGCGATTACCGGCCCTATGAGTCCAAGCAGGTCATACAAGCGACTAAAATCGACAGTATTGACCTTTTGGATGGTTTGGATCTATGCTGAATGGAGGAAAAAGAAAACAGCAACTGATCCGAAGCTGAGTCCCAAGCGAGTCCAAGAGTTTTGATGATGTCGCTACCATCATCAAACTTAAGAGAAGATTCTCAGTCCTCTTTGGGTATCCCTTTCAGTACAGCAGCATTGTTTGAACACCACTTTCGTAACTTGAAGCCCCCACTTGCTAAGTGGAGCAATCAAGCCCTAGCCGTCTGATTAACAATTTCCTTTGGTTCTTGAATTGAGTCACCCCCTGCAATGAGGTCATCAACGTGGAAGTCACACCGCAGAATCCGAGATCCAACTGGAAAATTAGTTTCCTCATCCATAGACAGCTGATGCATAACACGCATATAGAGGAATGAAGCTGGCTTTGTTCCGTATGTAGTATTCGAAGCGGACTTGTATGAATGTGTGTGTACATGTCCACAGAAATTCTTGGAATTTGCGCTTATTGCTGCTAACAAGTGCACTGTCAAAACACATCATTTTAGTATATTTCTTAACCGATCTTAATAAAATTTTCTACAGTACATCTTATTGTACCATAGAATATTTGTGTATTCTCAAAAAGACAATTGCATTTAAATTGTGGCCTAAATTGGTGGACAATACAAGTTGGGTTATTAACTGGATTTATAGCTCTGCGCTGGTAGCGGGGAGGTAGCGCTAGATATAAAATGAGAGAACTTTTTTTTTTTTTTTTTTTTTTTTTTTTTTTTGATATATATATATATATACTATTCTTAAATAAACATATCAAGTATTTTGACTCTAGCTCTTAATATTTACCCAATTTGCTCAAAAAACAGGATATCGATATAGATTTTTATCGATTGCTTGGAAACGAAGTAAGTTATCGATTATTGAAAATAAACTCGATCTGCGCAGGCACTAGGAGGAACTAAAGCTACAATTTCAAGTCTCTAGCTCTTATAGGTTCTGATATCCTTACGATCATACATACGGACGGACAGACAGACGGACATGGCTAAATCGACTCGGCTATTAATGCTGATCAAGAATATATAGGCTTTATGGGGTCGGATATGCTTCCTTCTGCCTGTTACATACATGTTCATTTGCACACAAACATTAGACCCTTTTTACCCATTTTCAATGGGTTCAGGGTATAATAAGACCCGGCACACGACTTGGTCTACAACAGAACATTGCAGGCCCTTCCTGAGAATGCGCCATTGCCACTGTATCGATGTTCCTCAAGCCTGAAAAGCCTAATAGCGACCCTGCGTTCTATCGGCCGATCAGTGTTCTGCCGTCGATCGCGATGGTTAGGGAGCGACTGGTCGCTTCAAAGATGATTCTTTTCGTGGAGTCCCGTGGACTCATTCCTAAATAACAATTTGGATCCGCGGGCCACAGCACTACCGAACAACTAAGCCGGCTTTCAAACTACATATTTCATATTTAATGCAGTTTTCATTTACATTGAGCATGATTTGGCCAGGTGAAGCTTCTGGGTCTCCTGGCCAAGGTAAAATCTTGTCTTCCCTCGATCGAACGATCCCTCAATGTCAAAGCGCGAAAGGGATTATCAGTCATATATCCCGTTCTGGCTTCTCGTTCTCCCTTCTCTCTGCTTTACAGCAGACATACCGGTCCCTGACGTGAACAAGTGGTGCATTGATCCCGGCAAAATGATGTCCACCTACGCTGATGTTGTCGGAATCTTTTTCAGCTTCCGTTGCGAGTACGAAGCTGCAGATGGTATTCAGGAGTTCCTTCACCTTCTAGACAACTGGCCTAAAGTGTGGAATATTGAAATAAATACCTCCAAATGCACTAACATGCGCTTTAATCTGAGGATAATTGCCCAACCAGCTGTGCAGCGGTATTGCCAGAGACCGTTCCACATGTCAACAAAGTGAAATATTTAGGTTTGCCTTTTGACTAGAGGCTAACTTTCATATCTCACATCAAGTCAGTGGTTAATAGTTGCCGTACCAAACATCTCCAGTCTGAATTGGATAAATTGCATTATTGTTCCCGTGTGGATGCACGGCATTCGGATCTTGGGAACTGCTGCCCAGACCCAACGAAAGAGAGTGCAAATCATGCAAAAAAAAAACCTTGCGCTTAAGCACCGACTATCCATGGTATGTCAGTAACTCAACTCTGCCTAAAGACCTGAATCTCGCGGTCGCCGAGGACCAGATCGCGTACACCTATGCGGCGGCTCAAAAAGTGGCACCTCAACCTTTTGCTTCGAGGGAATTTACGGCTCACTAGGCGACAACCAGGCCTCTTTAGGCCGTAATTTGCTTAACATCTTCTATAACTTCGCCTTTACATAACCACTATATTATATTAATAAATTAATGTTTGTTTATACAGTTTATCCTAAAGTTAAAAATTACTGCATTAACCTGGCCATACTTAAGACATAGATACTCAGGGCATTAGAGAGCATTACAAGACTGGATCTTGATAAAATAAAATAAAAAAAAATAAGCACCAAAGCTTACGTGTTCAATAATTTAGTCCATTGAGCTGATCAACAATTGATTAATATACATTTGTAACATCATTACTATTACTAAAGCACTGATAGTTTACGAGGCTAACCTCTATTTTGGTTGCAAATAGCGTCGCACCCGGAAGAAAATTTAATTCAGTTTTAAAATTAAAAAAAAAAAAATTATTAAAATTATAATAAATAAAAAGTCATTGTTTTGCGAAAATGTACAGATCCCCAACTGCCAGCGATAGAAGTCACTAAGACCTAGTGCTAGGCTGGTCAAAATAAACACACCAGAGGCTATTACCATAATAGAAACGGTGGCCAACTCCGCGCCTACATACAAGTCAACATTGTGTGAGTGTGTGAGTGTCACCTGTGCGTAACATATAAATATATTTACGTATAAGTGGGTATCACTCGTGCATAAGTTGACCAAAATCTAAACTTTTTAATTTCATTCTTTACTTGGCAGACGCAATAATCTTTGGGCCCTTTCCTTCCCGGTTCGCACTTTCGGAAATTTACTCAATTTAAACTAGTCGTGAGTATTTTTATGTATTTAATAACAAAAAAAAAACTGGAGTTAAAAATTACAAAAAAAAAATCGGTTCTCTTTCAGGGAGCACAATGAGGAGCTGCGTCTGACTCTGCCGTTTACTCAGGCGAGGAGGCACGAAATGGAACAGACTCACTCGGATGATATGAACGTGGTCTCGCCCGTGGCCGCCTCTTCATCGTGTGAGTCCCGTCCGTGATGGCTCGTCTCTCCGTCGTGTATTACGCCGATACTTGGCCGTGCTTTGAAAATCCGGCCCGTGAATATCTGGGTTGATCTGGCCAGCGTCCTCCTGCGCGGGATTCAAGCGTTGTGTGCCACAGAATGGCTGCGGCTGCTCTAATAGAGTATCGCTCTTATAGTGGTTTTAAATGACGACAGTGTGTTTCTTGTGTATTATTGTTTCGTGTATTATCGCTCATGTGCACTATTTCTTTTGCAATACGTTAGCACATAAGGAAGTATCTTGGCAATTAACTTATAAAGAAAGCCCGTCATGAACAAATGTATGCCCTTAGATTTTTTCTTTTTGGTTAAGCACATGCTCCGTGGCCGGCAAAAAAAAATATCCAACTTCGAAATTTTTAACTGTGAGCCGGTACGTCCGCTGTGGACCGCTGACAAAGTCGAACTCACCTGCTGTACATTGGGCAGCAACATCTAAGGTGACGAAATTCGGTACACGCATACATTTAAATATGGTTACCGTTGCTGCTCATCGGCACAGCTGCCCATTTTTTTTTTTTTTTTTTTTTTTTTTTTTTTTTTTTTTGGTGGGTCAACGGCTCGAAACACGGCCAAGGGCATATTCAAGGACATACGATCAACTCTGTCTTTTATCTCTTAGGGAACGAATCGTGCAGCCAATAGCAATCGCCTTTTTTGGCGTCGTGGATCGCAAGTCTGGTGTTGCCACTCCTCGATATTTTAAGCGCAGTTGTGTGTCCGGCTTCACCCCGATACTCTGCCCCTATGACCAAAGATATCGGCGCGGCCGATTATAAAGAACGCAACCAATTACGGGCAATATCGATGTTAGGCGCCTTGACTTCCTTGCATGTCACACACCGTCTCACCCAATCCCTTACCTGACTAACCATGCCGGGCCAGTAAAACCGCCTACGTAAGGTCTCGGGCGTTTTCACGACCCCATTTCCATTTCCGCTATAAGGTGTCGGCTACTACGTTCTCACTGCCTTTACGGTGCTCGATGGTAAAGTCGTAGCCTTGCAGCTGCAATGACCAGCGTGCTAGTCTCCCGCTTAAGTCCTTCATGGACATCAGCCATTTTAGGCTGGCGTGGTCCGTGATACAGGTAAAAGGCATCCCTTCTATATAGGGTCTGAACTTTATTATGGCCAGTATCGACGCTAAGCACTCCTTTTCAGTGACGGAATAATTCTGTTAGTGTTTGTTCAACTTGGCTGAAAAGAAGGCTATGGGTCGTTCCTGATCTTCAGTGTCTTTTTGGAATAACACCGCTCCCACACCAAACTGCAACGCATCGCACTGCATCCGCTATGCTCAAAAGACAAAAACCCCCGCATTACCGCCTCCAACTCTACCCTTTCCTCCCGAGACAACTCCCATGAATCTGTCTCATTTTCACCTTCTTCACCCTCTTCCGCATAATGTGTCATTGACACTGCCAAGAGCTCTTCCCCTTGGTGTTCAGTGGAGGTTTTCTCCTCGGGGCCCAAAATATCAGGGGCTAGGTTAAAAGCTCGCCAGAAATCAATTCCAAAATAGGCTCGCTGTTTCAGGTAGGGGCAGATAAGAAAACGTTACGTTTTTATGCTGCTCCCTGTACGAGATTAGGAGCTATACCCTACCTATGATTGATTTATCCTCTCCTCCAGCGGTCGTGACTGCCGAAACATACGGTTGCACCGTAACTCCTAATTCTTCTACTAATTCTCGACTTCTACTAATTCTTTTCCCAGCAGGCTAATCCAGGCTCCGGTGTCTAACAACCCTTTCATTTTGATCCACGCGACCTCCACTTCAGCGAATTCGCACGGTTCTTGGCTATTCTTCCGTTTCACAGCTTCGATGACCTGGCGCCTCGTCCTCTTGCGCCTGAGGAAGCGCGCCCGAGCCGTGAGCACTCTTCTAGTGGCAAATATCATCCCCTCCAGCTGTCGCTCACCAAAAATTCTATTCCGAGCCGACATGTATGTCCGGACACGTTCTTCATATGGTAAGCATTTTAATGGTTTTCCTTCATTTTTATCCTTATATATAACCTTATACTGTTCCTTATGGTCTATATTCTTCTCCTCTACAACTGTTATTGGTTTTGGTAGGTGTTCCTCTCTTGTTTTTCCGCGGTCGCCGTCCCTGAACGCGTCTGTCCCGCCATCAGCGCGCTCCTTCTTGTGTTTCCCGTTCAATTTTCGCATTGTGCACAGAATGTGTCCGGCTTTCCGCATCTGTAGCAGAAAATCTTCCGATCGTTAGAGAGGCAGTCCCTAAAGGCATGATCGAACTGTCTACAGTTCCAGCAAACTAGCCGAGATGATGCCCTGCCTCGTACGAATGCCTCCTCCAGTTCTCTAGGCGATGTTTCCGCCCGATGTGGTGGTACTTCAACTTCGTGAACGGTGGACCTCGATCCTTGTGAGTAACGCGACGGCTGCACGTACACGGTCCGGCTTTTGCGACCAATGTGCCTTTCCCCTTCTATGCATTCTTGGCGCAACTCGTCCACGGTTAGTACATCCATTGCATAGATGTATTTTGCCAGACCCTCCTTCAAGCAACGCTTTATAATATTTACCAGTTCGCGGTCTCTCAGCGTCGAATATAGTCGTCCACCCCTTCGCTGGTCTGTTGCTCTCGCTGTAGTAGCTCCTTCATCACGTCGTGCTCCGTCTGATATCCCCGGAGCCGGTCTAAAAGAGCGCGCCGCAGTTGCATCCAGCTATCGACCCTAGAATGCCGCACGTGCATCCAATACCACTCGCGGGCATGGCCGGTCAGGAGAAGGTGAAAACCGCGCAGGACCTCCTTCCAAGGGCATTGATGTTGCCTCTGCAGGAACTCCAGCCGAAACACGAAGTGCTCCACAGAATTCATGGCGTCCTCGCCATCGAACTTGACGTTCCACGGCTCGAGCTTCAGGTACGCTGCTTCTCGCACGTTGGCATACGCTTCCTCTGGCTGAAAGTCATCCGCTCTCCGGTCATCCACTCGGAAATGGCGATTATTCGGATTCCGCCAGTTCCTCGCATGAGCCTCGGCAACATATACTGGGCTGCTGGATGAGTACTCCGCTCCTCGCGCGCCCTGTCTGTGTGGCTTCGGTGGCACCGGTGGTGGAAATGGATCGCGCTGTACCCCTTCTCGTTCTTCCGGAATGGCGCCTGTTCGCGGTCCCGGCACGACAGGTCGCGAATGCTTCGGTGCAGCGTTATCCTCTTCGGCGTGGCTCCCTGGTGGCCTCAGAACATCCATGATGCCCTTCATCATCTGCATGAATCCTGTTCGCATCTCCTCACGGATGGATTCGCAAAGGCTAACCTATCTACGCACTGGACAGTGGACAGCATTTAAGCGTTCGTCAAATGCTCAGTTCGTCAGTTTAACTGAAGAACTGAATTCAAGGAACGCTACCTTGAAGGCCATTATGTTTATGTCGCACTTCTGGACACCTCCAGGACATGCTGTGTGACAGTTGCGGTGCAGGCTCGATTCTACATCGTCCTGGGTCACCTGGCTCCGAAGCTCATATAACCACGGCCAGCATACTCCAAACGTATACCCAGAGTGAGACAAAACAAATAGTACACAATAAGCAAACTCTAACAGACCCTACCCTTATATCACACTTTTATCACGAGATGCCTTTGTCATTGCGGCTACCACCAGGAGCATGATGAACGGTCACGAACGTTTCGCAAACATGCGAACGTGACTTATCGCCATCAACCACTACAAGAAAAACATCTCATGCTCATGGATATTCTGATAATCTCTACCTCTGTCGTGCTTCTGGGATTCCACGACCCGCTGCGCGATTATGGACCACCAACTCGTGCCATATAAGACTTTAGCGATGGGGATCCTAAGACCAAGGGAGTCCTTTTCCCTGTACCTTCATAAGTATCTTATTATTTTTATTTTTAATGTACGCACCGACTTCAAAGAAGCCGCGTACCTTTTCAAATTTTGGGCGCCATATTGTTACGGAACTGCTTGTTTCTCGGTGGGCCGCGCCGGCTGGCTCATCGGTTTCTCTGGGTGTAGTCCCATCCCTAGCCCGTAGTCCGCACAATTGATAACAACGAAGCTACACGTCTGTAGCAAAACAGACTTACACAACACTATGCAAAACGAACCACAAATCGATAACGTCAAACAATCGGAACTTCTAACAGATGAACAACGTAAACAGCTGTGACGATAAGTAAATGTAAGCAACAAAGATGGATGTTGATATAAACTAACAAAAACACTATTAATCCACTTTACTCTTCCAGATCGGGCCCCGGTTCCGGACCCAGGTGCTAATATCCATTGCTCTAAATATAAGAATAAACCAATTTATCGTATGCACCTGGTTTAAAATGCCGGAAATGTTCGCGGGTTCGAAATTATCAATAGCAGCTTGAAGATAACCAGCAGGGAAATAAGAAATAAGATTAAATGTAAATAACGATAAGAAATGCAACCAATTATAAACCGTATCTGAAGAGAGAAATGTCCGGCTAAATTTTCTTTGATGGGGAGAGTTGGCATAACAGCCGGCACAGGGTGACCATCTAATGGCCAAAAGTGGGCGACGAATAGGTGATCGTCTCATGGTTGGGCGGGTACGCTGGGTCCGGAACCGGGGCCCGATCTGGAAGAGTAAAGTGGATTAATAGCGTTTTTGTTAGTTTATATCAACATCTTATCTTTGTTGTTTACATTTACTTATCGTCACAGCTGCTTACGTTGTTCATCTGTTAGAAGTTCCGATTGCTTGACGTTTTCGATTTGTGGTTCGTTTTGCATAGTGTTGTGTAAGTCTGTTATGCTACAGACGTGTAGCTTCGTTGTTATCGATTGTGCGGACTGCGGGCCAGGGATGGGACTACACCCAGAGAAACCGATCAGACAGCCGGTGCGGCCACCGAGAAACAAGCAACGTAACAAAATGAAAAATTAAATATAGTAAAATATATCCCACAACATGCCGGCAAAGAAGAACACAATATCTCTTGGCGTCAGACAGGAATTGACGCCTACGATATTTTCAAGCCATACCATGGCAATAATATCAGGCAGCTTCAATTATAAACAACAAAGCACATCCTAAATGAAAAATAAAGAAGTGAAGCCCTGCAAACATTCGTCTTTGACGTCAAGAAATCCCTTAGGGATAAGGTCTTCCCAGCCCAACCAAAGAATTTTCCAACAGCCATGGCCCTTGCGCAGAAGGATAAGTGAGCTATGATCGATATGCGCTCACGGTAAATTATGCCAAATACAGTGAGGAAAATAACGATCTGGCCAATAACTAACCTTGACAAGTAGGTAGCTGAAAAAAATGCCCGTTTAGTCAGAAAAATAACACGTGGACACGTCGCCGCGCTACAGACAAGCAACACAATTAGAGAATTAACAATACCACCCAGGGTCAGGAGGAGACAAGTGACAGTTACGAGTCTGTAGCCCAAGCCGAAGCCCTTCGACCACAAGACGACTTGTCCGAAAGAGAAACATGCAATTTGGAGGTGCATCCCAGCTGCCTAAGTACAGTAGCAGGACAAACCATAAGGCTCCTCATCGACACAGGTGCTTCCAAAAATAATATTAGTCTGTCTCCAGCGCTGGCTCACTTTACACCTGCCGAAAAACCATTCAAAATAAAGTCAACACACGGTCACCCAACAGTAGAACAGAACTGCCCTATTGATTTATTTAATGTGAAAACTTATTTTTTCATCCTACATAACTTTAAAGACTACGGCGAAATTATCGGCCTCGATTTAACAAAAAAAAAAAAAAACGATGGATCATGAACACAGTTTAGAACCAATCCAATTTATAAATACATTTTATTAAAATCTATGATGATGAGTTACCCCCTCCACTCAAAAGAAACTTTTAGCAGCATGATCGTGCAAAGATCAAAGGCGGTCCTTGACTTATAGTATAAACTATATGTGTACCCAATGGGTGTAGCCGATTTTGTCAACTCAGAAGGCAAGCGACTTCTCGCAGATGGCATAATAAAGTTCTCCAGATCACCTTCCACCACACCTTTCTGGGTTGTTGCCAAAAAAGGTCTTGATGTGTTTGGCCACAAAAAACAGTTTGGTTAATGATTTTAGAAAACTAAGTGAAATAATTAGGAGGCTCTAGTCGGGAGTTCCCGAACCCTCTTTTAACAACACCAAACACGCTCGTTTACCTTAGCACTAATAAAAATAAATTAACAAAAAAGTAAATCTGAAAACAATATGAACGCAATTGCAATATTGTTGCAAGAATTCAAAGACGCGCATGAATGTGTGTGTAAATGTATACAAAAATGCTTGCAATTTGCGCTGGCTGCCGCAAGCACGAGAGCGGCCTAAACACGTTTTCTTTAATAAATTTTGTATTTCTTAACGGATCTTGATGAACGACATATATATATATATATATATATATATACTATTCTAAAAGCAACATATCAAGTTTGGTTACTCTAGCTCTTAAAATTATAAGATTGCTCAAAATTTGTACATCGATTCTTATCGATTACTTGAAAACGGTGCAACTTATCGATTATCGGAAACAAACGCGTACTGGGCACCTACATACCAAATTGCAGTCTCAAGCTCTTATAGGTTCTGATATCCTTGGGGACGGATGGGCAGACTTGCATGGCTTAATCGACTTAGCTGTTGACGCTGATCAAGAATATATATACTATATGGGATCGGAGATGCTTCTTTCTACCTGTTTAATTTGTACAAATACATTATACCCTTTCTACCCATTTTTAATGGTTTTAGGGTATAGAAAACTGTAGACGACAAATACCCTTGCCCACCATTTCGGCATAAGTGCTAATCAGTCCAGGAAGGTTCAGATTAATCTAAAGAGATATAAGCTTTCGACAAACTAAAAAGCATATCTGCTCCAAAAGATGCGCTCCTGACACACCCAGATTTTAAAAGACCATTTGACTTTACGACAAACGCTTCGGCACACGGCTTAGAGGCAGTGGTTGACCACGACGGTAGGCCAATGACAATGATCTTTCGGATTCTACGGTATTCTTTTAGGATCACATAAAGTGGATTCTAAATAGACTTCGAAAATATCGAACCACTGATTGACAGTAAGAATACGACACAGACACGCACGTAGCATTTTTCTAATAGAAACGGCACAAAAAAATTAGCAGGGATTAGATTTAAAGTCAACTAATAAAAAAGGAGAAAAATCGAAATCAATTAAAAAATCCAGAACCGCCACAACAAATTAACACAAAACCTGAACTTAATAAGCACAACAGATGAGCCGGACTCAGAGCACCTGTTCAACACAATGTTGGCAAAACTAAAATAATAATTATAAGATTAGAAAATGTAATACTTTCAATCATTCGTCATTTTAGACGAAATCGATAAAAAAAAACAAATATCTCATAAGGGTTAGCGCAGAGGATATCCTCAAAGTAGCAAAAATTTAAGTTTTTCAGAATAATTAAATTGTATACTACCTCATTAAATTCCCAAAACCAAAAACTGGTTGCAAAAAAAAATAAAATTAATCCGGTTCACCATAATAATAAAATATTATATCTAGAAAAAGTAAATAAAATTTACCATAAGCGATTGAGAAGCGACTGTGCCACCACTTCTGTAGTATATTGAAAAAACCTACCTGCCCCCAACAACTAACTACAGGAACCTTCGCGCAGTGCAACACCCAATCGGGTCAATTGGGTCCAATAGCCCAAATTGAAGGGGTTATTATTATTGACGAAGCCACTATCAGCATCATAAACAAGAACGGCCTCAACTAAACAATTTCGGGAACGTATCTTATTAGCCTTGACGAAAAGGTCTCCCTAAATGGGGCTCTGTTTGATAATTATAACAAGTCTCTAAGCAAAAACCAGCAGCATTCATCGTGACACAGGTCAACATTCCTGGGCCTCAAAATCATCTCAGCATGCCCTTCGTCCACGAGCTAAGTCTGAGAAATCTCCTGTACATCAGCAATATGAAGGGGGTTTAACCCGATCGGAATAAATAGCGTGACTCCATCACGCCTGCCTTGCGTGACTGTCAGTAGAAAATATGCTGACAAACAAAATTGCAACATACACACCAACCGCAAGATCAGCAGCTTCGGGGCTAGCGGCTGATTATAAATATAACAATTATTGAAAGAGTACTGAGAGTAAGCAGTTTCCTGTAGTGTGAGGGAATAAAAAAGAGCAACGATGCTGTTCTATCACACAAGTCATGTGTTTTACTTACTCTCTCGCTGTCTGAGCGTGCGAGTGTGTCTCAAACCCGAACAAAAACGAAGGCGACTTTGTTTTAGCTTTTAGTTTGTTTTTGAGTGGGAATATACCGACACCATCCTGCGCTTAATATATTAAACTAACTGAAAGGACAACATTTTTTGTAATTCATATTTAGTATTAAGATCATTTTGGTTTTCTTAATCTGCGAAATGCAAACAGAACAAATACTATTAAGTACAAAAATTATTTAATTTTAAAGGCAATAATCTGAAGAAAAAACCTGACGCACATTAATATTAATGCGTGAGTCGGTGATATAACTGTTAAACTTCATCCAAAAGCACGTATCAGTAACCTGGTCGTACAATTCAAAATTCATTGAACTGTTAAAGGTTTCCTTGCTTTTCCACTGAGGTATTGTAAGAAAATCATTCCATGGTTCTTTCTGTGATTTCATGACGCGTGGTATAGCATGATAACAAAGACGCGATTCCCTAGACATAATTAAAACATCTCCACTACGAAGAAACAAAGCACTAGGTTGCTCTTCTAGTGTGTTGTGACCTATAAGAAAAATAGCAGTTTGTCCGAAACTGCATTAAGAATTTAATGAGAGCTGTGTATTTTTAAGACTGTCTTAACCGGTACCTGTATGAAAATAGCGGTGCTTCATGATTCAACTCCGAATGATCAGTGTGACCAGATAAACAAGTGCCAATAGGATAGTAATTAATAATGCCGGCTTGCGGGATATAATTTGGAAAGCCTAAGACATAAGCAAAATATTGGGATAAGCTAAACAAGTCAATTGGGAACAATGTGTGCATCGCCTCATCGTAAGCTTTGGTGTCCCAGTTGTAATGATACCCCAATGTTGTCCAACGCATTGAAGTCTTAAGACGGTGAGCAACACTTTTCTCAGTGCACTTATGTAACTCGCTCCACCAGTCAGATACAGTATTAGATGAAAAATGTTTTGCATCCAAGTTCACGATGTTTGGTGCAAGAGGGTAATCACGCAGACTTCGAGCTATCCAATAACGCTGACCAATGAATGTAAATGGATTTCGGATGACCAAAAGACCAGGATGGTTTTTAAGCATATAGCACCGCCACATATGCAGTGGTCGCAAGCCAATTGGTATATTTAGGCATTCCCGCATATGTAATTCAGTGATGTTCATCGACTTCACCAACTGTGGTTATAGACATAAACAAACAATAAATATAAAAAATATAAATATTGAGCTTTTCTCGATTGAGAAGGATAAATAAAGAGGTTGAATCCATTCCTTATAGTTTATTTTAATATACTTAACATAAAAAGCAGCCACAAAGCTTATCTAACATATAATTTTAATCGTTAAGATGATTAATAAACTATTCACTTGGTCCCATAGCATTCATTTGTAGCATCGTTATTATTACTAAAGCACGCATAGTTTACGAAGCTGACCCCTATATATTGGCAGGAACGACTAGAGACGTTCCTGGAAGGCAGGAAGTTTGATATGGAAGTGAGGGAAGCCCACTCCAGAATGCGCTCTATAACCCAGCCTTGTCCGTGGCACATATAAAATAAATGTTCTTAAAAAGCTTTAAAAATGAAGAAACTGCTTTCATACAAACGTTTTCCACAAATTTACCACTGTTTCGGGTAGGATTTCCCAAAGCGCTGGTGACGGTCGGCAACAAACTTATTTTCAAAGAAATCCACAGACTTTTGAGAAAAATTGAATTTGGGGGCATTTTTGCTTGTGCGGACACATACACACACAAACAGTACAACGGTAAACACACAAATTGATAGAGCACTGAGAGTAAGCAGTTTCCTGAAGTGTGAAGGAATAAAAAAGAGCAACGATACAACGATACTCTCTCGCTGTCTGAGCGTGCGAGCGTGTCTCGAACCCGAACGAAAACGAAGGCGACTTTGGACCAGCTGCATAAAAAAAAGCCCGAGCGTATTCCACTGGTTGTCCAGTCTATATGTTGTTTGGTTAGTGGTGTTAAGCAAAGGACTCCTAACTATACGGATTTCGTTGATGCGTCTCCCATGATTCCCTTTATCGCGTGGCTCTTGGTTTTCAGTTGTTGTCAGAATGGTAGACTGAGAACTGCGTTGTGGCTGGTGAAGATGGTACCGTTAATGAAGGCGGTGCTTAACCTTCGCCAGGCGGTCGTTTATTGTTACGATACCATCGTCGACTATCGCACGAAAACCTTGGAAGCATTAATCATGGGCCGGTAGTTATTATTATTAATTAAGTTATTTATGCTCGACAAAATGAGTGTCAAAGTAAGTATTTATAGCAGGCTATACAATTTTTTGTAATCTTTGCATAGCCCAAGAAAAGTTGGGCATAGCGCAATCTGTCGTGGACGAAGGTAGGGCTTAAGGTCGATAATTGATGGTAGGTCTGGAGCAGAGAATTAAGACGCCCCATAAAGAAGCATTTATGCCGCCAATGATCATCGTTTGTAAGAAAACAACACAGCGGATTGTCCTAAGCTTGATAAAGGACGGAAGATCAATAAGAAGCATGGTGGAGTACGACTGCAACAGAAGATTGGAGTCCCAGTTTAAACCTCGTAAGGCAAAACGCCTAAAATGCTACTGAACTTGATTCAATACAATCCTAGTTATTATTGTACTTCGCAGACCAGATAAATGAGCAGTATTCAGGAATAAAAGAGAAATGTACAGAATTTTATTATGAAGAGACTGACTGTGTTGATGCTGTTTCGCTGACAGGTTTCAGTAGTTGTTAGCCTGCACTATGTGACCGCTATTATCTAGGCATACTGTCGTTGTGCGCTGTCTTGTCTTGGTCTTGTCTTGGTCTTGTCTTGGTATTGTCTTGGTATTGTCTTGGTATTGTCTTGGTATTGTCTTGGTATTGTCTTGGTATTGTCTTGGTATTGTCTTGGTATTGTCTTGGTATTGTCTTGGTATTGTCTTGGTATTGTCTTGGTATTGTCTTGGTATTGTCTTGGTATTGTCTTGGTATTGTCTTGGTATTGTCTTGGTATTGTCTTGGTATTGTCTTGGTATTGTCTTGGTATTGTCTTGGTATTGTCTTGGTATTTCTTGGTATTGTCTTGGTCTTGTCTTGGTCTGTCTTGGTCTTGTCCTTGTCTTGTCTTGGTCTTGTCTTGGTCTTGTCTTGGTCTTGTCTTGTCTGTCTTGGTCTTGTCTTGGTCTTGTCTTGGTCTTTGTCTTGGTCTTGTCTTGGTCTTGTCTTGGTCTTGTCTTGGTATTGTCCTTGGTATTGTCTTGGTATTGTCTTGGTATTGTCTTGGTATTGTCTTGGTATTGTCTTGGTATTGTCTTGGTATTGTCTTGGTATTGTCTTGGTATTGTCTTGGTATTGTCTGGTATTGTCTTGGTATTGTCTTGGTATTGTCTTGGTATTGTCTTGTATGTCTTGGTATTGTCTTGGTATTGTCTTGGTATTGTCTTGGTATTGTCTTGGTATTGTCTTGGTATTGTCTTGGTATTGTCTTGGTATTGTCTTGGTATTGTCTTGGTATTGTCTTGGTATTGTCTTGGTATTGTCTTGGTATTGTCTTGGTATTGTCTTGGTATTGTCTTGGTATTGTCTTGGTATTGTCTTGGTATTGTCTTGGTATTGTCTTGGTATTGTCTTGGTATTGTCTTGGTATTGTCTGGTATTGTCTTGGTATTGTCTTGGTATTGTCTTGGTATTGTCTTGGTATTGTCTTGTCTGTCTTGGTCTTGTCTGGTCTTGTCTTGGTCTTGTCTTGGTCTTGTCTTGGTCTTGTCTTGGTCTTGTCTTGGTCTTGTCTTGGTCTTGTCTTGGTCTTGTCTTGGTCTTGTCTTGGTCTTGTCTTGGTCTTGTCTTGGTCTTGTCTTGGTCTTGTCTTGGTCTTGTCTTGGTCTTGTCTTGGTCTTGTCTTGGTCTTGTCTTGGTCTTGTCTTGGTATTGTCTTGGTATTGTCTTGGTATTGTCTTGTATTGTCTGGTATTGTCTTGGTATTGTCTTGGTATTGTCTTGGTATTGTCTTGGTATTGTCTTGGTATTGTCTTGGTATTGTCTTGGTATTGTCTTGGTATTGTCTTGGTATTGTCTTGGTATTGTCTTGGTATTGTCTTGGTATTGTCTTGGTATTGTCTTGTATTGTCTTGGTATTGTCTTGGTATTGTCTTGGTATTGTCTTGGTATTGTCTTGGTATTGTCTTGGTATGTCTTGGTATTTGTCTTGGTATTGTCTTGGTATTGTCTTGGTATTGTCTTGGTATTGTCTTGGTATTGTCTTGGTAATTGTCTTGGTATTGTCTTGGTATTGTCTTGGTATTGTCTTGGTATTGTCTTGGTATTGTCTTGGTATGTCTTGGTATTGTCTTGGTATTGTCTTGGTATTGTCTTGGTATTGTCTTGGTATTGTCTTGGTATTGTCTGGTATTGTCTTGGTATTGTCTTGGTATTGTCTTGGTATTGTCTTGGTATTGTCTGTCTTGGTATTGTCTTGGTATTGTCTTGGTATTGTCTTGGTATTGTCTTGGTATTGTCTTGGTATTGTCTTGGTATTGTCTTGGTATTGTCTTGGTATTGTCTTGGTATTGTCTTGGTATTGTCTTGGTATTGTCTTGGTATTGTCTTGGTATTGTCTTGGTATTGTCCTTGGTATTGTCTTGGTATTGTCTTGGTATTGTCTTGGTATTGTCTTGGTATTGTCTTGGTATTGTCTTGGTATTGTCTTGGTATTGTCTTGGTATTGTCTTGGTATTGTCTTGGTATTGTCTTGGTATTGTCTTGGTATTGTCTTGGTATTGTCTTGGTATTGTCTTGGTATTGTCTTGGTATTGTCTTGGTATTGTCTTGGTATTGTCTTGGTATTGTCTTGGTATTGTCTTGGTATTGTCTTGGTATTGTCTTGGTATTGTCTTGGTATTGTCTTGGTATTGTCTTGGTATTGTCTTGGTATTGTCTTGGTATTGTCTTGGTATTGTCTTGGTATTGTCTTGGTATTGTCTTGGTATTGTCTTGGTATTGTCTTGGTATTGTCTTGGTATTGTCTTGGTATTGTCTTGGTATTGTCTTGGTATTGTCTTGGTATTGTCTTGGTATTGTCTTGGTATTGTCTTGGTATTGTCTTGGTATTGTCTTGGTATTGTCTTGGTATTGTCTTGGTATTGTCTTGGTATTGTCTTGGTATTGTCTTGGTATTGTCTTGGTATTGTCTTGGTATTGTCTTGTCTTGTCTTGTCTTGTCTTGTCTTGTCTGTCCGTCCGTCCGTATGTATGAACGCAAGGATCTCAGAACCTATAAGAGCTAGAGACTTGAAATTTTAGATGTAGGTGCTCCTAGTTCCCGCGCAGATCGAGTTTGTTTTCGATAATCGATAACTTACTCCGTTTCAAATCAATCGATAAAAATCGATATCGATATCCTGTTTTTGGGCAATTTTGGTAAATAATAAGAGCTAGAGTCACCAAACTTGACATATACATAGCTTCTAAAATAAAATATATATATGCATTTGATGTTGGAAGAAGAGGGTTCAGGGTATACCCTAGTCGGGAGCTCCCGACTAGAACCTCTTACTTGTTTTTCTTTGACATGGTAAATGAACGTGTTTACGGCATCCTTTATTTATGGTACGACGGTTGAGCCCCCATGTATGAATGATTGCATCTAACAATGTATTAACTTTTTTTTCTGTTTTATTTCTTTTTTTTTTCTGTTTTATTACAGCTGCTTGTGCTACAGACGACTGACAACTAACAACAAAACTACTCTCTCTGTTGACTTAGGTATTCATTCTATGTAATGAAGGCTGTCATCTTACGTACATATATTAAGAAAAAGCATCAGAAGCAGCGACGTTGTGCGGTAAGCGTGGTGCGGCTTTATAATGATCGCTCGGCTTGCGCGACCGGCGTTCGGCTGCCACTCTCAGTAGTCTTACTCTCTCTAGACATAACAAACTGGTCGCAAGCACCCTTGGTGTTCCCTTGCTTCGATTTAGCGTGTTTCGATTATTTGGCTGTTTGGCGAATATATTCCTGATTGGGTCTACTTTTTTGCCCCGCTCATTTTTTGGAAAACTGCGCGCCACACTCATGTTTGCTTTTAAGAGTCTCTTTAACGCCCTTTAACACTCAAGTTAACATGCTGGACATGGTGTACTTCGTTTTGGGAGAAGACAACTACGACGTCGACGCAAACTTGGCATTATCTGCCGATTTGCTTGCACATAGTATCATCAATAGGTCCCCGGAAGATAATGCTCACATTTTTCTATGCAAACTACCTACATTGTGGTTTTAGGGGCCCTTGATTTTCTAATATGGCCGTTTTTGAGCAGTTCCGAAACTTTTCTGTCATGCCCATTTTAATAGTGTCGACGATCGATGTGTTGCATAGTATGGACACGTTAGAGTTTTCAAAAGCCTATGCACTTTCTTTAAACACCTTTTCGAAACTAGACCTTACGGTTTCCAACTCGTCAATCTTGGTAAAGTTAACGTGCTCATATCCTTGATAAAGGATTTTATGAGTCCCAAAATTAATCGAGTTGGTTTTTAGAGGTTGTTTGTTTTGTTTTTTCCCACCTTCAATATCTTATCGAGACCGATCATTTCATTAAATGTCTAGACAATTCAACAGAAAAAGGATGGGTAAAAACACTTTTCTGAGTTTCGGGCATAGTGACCGTGCGTGATTTTATTCTACTTCTTGTGCCAAGTCCAGTGATATAGGCAAATCGGGTGGATGTGCAGCGAAGTGGACATCGGTGAGGTTTTTTTAGGAACTGTGACGGGAATTCGACGAGCATTAACTGTACATTTTTTTACACATAACCATTGCAAAAATGGCGTCGTATAACATGTTGACTTTATCAACAGGGATAGTTTGTTCGACTTCGTCATAATAGTGAAAAAAAAAATTAGATTCCCGTGCTTTAGCGTACCGGTTTTTTGCTCGAAAACGTGAATTGGCAGCTTTTCATTGTACGCTGTATTCAAAACACAAAAGTAAAAAAAAAAAAAACAGAAAAAACTAAATTGAGCCAATTTTTGCGCTGTCAATTAATTCTTTGCAAAATTAAAACTATTACTGTATATATAACTAAATCTAGGAAACTATAGCTATGGTGGTGTTAATATTTGGTATGCTGGTCATTAGCACCCATTAAAGCCCGCAGACGCCCATACATAGACTGAGAAAGGTTATGCAGGTCATACATTTTAGGTATTTTTATCAATTCTTCTTGAATAGCCTTGATGAAAGCGTTTTTGTTAGTTTGGTTTAGTTTCCCAACGCGCTTCTTTCAGAAAGCCCACAAATTTTCAATTGGGTTTAAGTCTGGACTCTGGGCGGGGGTATCAATGAGTTTGCTGCAATTGTACTGCAGCCAAGTCCTGCCCAGAAACGATTTATGTTTGGGGTCGTTGTCCTAATAAAGCTTGTACCACTGTTTATTGGGGTTTTGGTGGTCTACGAAACCAAACTTGATTGCGCTGCTTCACAATTCATTCTTTAGAATGTCCAACTAAAACTCTTTCGTCATCACATCATTGAAAATGCGCAGCTCACCAACACCTTTCCACGATATGCAGCCCCACACCATTACAAAAAGTTTGCCAAACTTTACTGTGTGTAATATATTTTGCCTTTCTAGAGATGTATTGAGCTTTCTCCAAACTTTGCTGGGTCCGTCATGATAGTATAACACTATTTTTGTCTCGTCGCAAAAAATAACGTCATCCCAGTACTCCGCAGGCTTGTTGACATTGGCAATAGAAAAATTAAGCCGCCACTGAATATTTACTACATCCAGTAGTGGCTTCATTCTCGCTATTTGCGTGGAGTATTAATGCATTTTTAAAACTTTACTGTCTTCTTGCAGTCATTTTTTAAGTCCGATGCCAACTGTCTGAGACTAGTTTGAGGATTACGTTGATCTGTTTTAAAATTTTTGAATGATCGCGTTTAGAGAGCTCCTCTGGTCTGCCTCCTGACTGCTTTAATTCCAACCTGTTTTCTTTTTCGGAGCGGTTAATAATATTATAATTATAGCTCTTAGCTTAATTAAGAACATTTCCGCCAATTCCTTAGTTAATTTCCCCTAGTGGTAGTGGAAACAAACTAATTGAATTAGGTTTTCATTAACTCTTTGGCCAGGCATTGCAAGAAGCTTTAAATTAGGCAATATGTGTATTCTTCAAAACGCAAAATCGTTTGGAAGGCATTCGCACAATGCATAGCAATGACTCACTTATTCAATTTTCTCCGAACTGGAAGTTCCGTCAGGTAGCTTGGGCTCTATTTCAAATTGTGTTTGCATTTTGCAAAGAATTAATTCACAGCGCAAAAATTGCCATATTTTAGTTTTGTCTGTTTTTTTTTACCTGTGTGTATTGAATTTTGCTTTTTTTGTGCTTTACATCTAAGAAGAATACTTAAAATTATAATTATATGCAAAATAAGTTAAGAAAAAAAATTGAAATCGGTATAATATAAGTTTAAAAATTCATTTATGTGACGTTTTTCATTTTGCAAACTACTTGACAAAATGTATGTTTTCCTGGTTATCTGTTGCCTAAGCACTTTCCTCGGATTATTATTTGTTTGCTCATAGTCGGACTTAACAAAAACTGTTTCGGTTTTTTTTAGAATTTACACGGACCACACTGATTAAAGCATTATCAATTTTATTTTATTTTTGTTCACTTCACTATGCCAATTAATCTTTCATATTGGGTTTTGGTATGGCTGATCAGGCCACTTATATGTCTTTCCTATAATAATTATACCCTTGCAGAGGGAATTATAATTTTGTCGTGAAATGTGTAACGCATAGGAGACATCTCCGACCCCATAAAGTATATATATTCTTGATCAGCATCAACAGCCGAGTCGATATAGCCATGTCCGTCTGTCCGTCTGTCTGTTTCTATGCGAACTAGTCTCTCAGTTTTAAAGCTATCTTAATTAAATTTTGCAGAAGTCAGTCTTTCTGTTGCACGCAGCACATATCTGAAAACCAGCTGGATCGGACCACTATATCATATAGCTGCCATAGGAACGATCGGTCGAAAATTAAGTTTTTGTATGAAAAACATTTTGTATATCAAGATATCTTGACCAAACTCGGCATTAACTATTTCCCCTGTGCTTCTTAGATACGGGCAAAGCACTATAAGCATTATGAAAAGGTTGGGTCTGCAAGGGTATTAGATCTTCCGTGTGCCGAAGATAGCCTTTCTTTCTCGTTTTATATTATGTTTTGTTGTTTGTAAATTGAAGCCTCCTCTCCGAAGTTGATGTTGGCTGAGAGGCGCGACAATGAGACAAAACGAGAATTCAGTTTAATAATTTGTTAAAATTTAATCTAACTGAGTTTGTGCTTGTGCAAGGATTTAAGTTACCATAGCCGCGCTACCGGTTGTTTATGTTTTTTCATCCAACAGCAACATGGTTTTAGGTGCTGCCGTTGCGTGATCTTTGACACCGCGGATGGTAGCAGTTAATTTAAATAATATTAAATCCGTACAATGGCTACGTGAAAAAAGCATGTAACAAGCTGGAGGAAGTATCTTCGGCACCATAAAGTATGTATATTCTTGATCAGCATGAATAGCTCTAGTGTGAAGTGTACACAAATAAAAAATATTTCACTTTTTGTATACATCCTCCATTCCCCCCAAAATTGATAATATATATAATATGATATAAATTATAATATAATCTTACATATATATAAAATGAAAAATACTTGATCTGCAATAAATTTATAAAAGCTACTTGTCACATTCGGTGACTCAAGCTATTATTATACTTGAAGGGCACATCCACTCAACACAAACATATGTATGATTTTAGATCTCAGAGATTTTTGAAAAGCTATGCAGGGATAATGAGATGCACACCAGTGCACAAAGCAATGAGTGAGAGCGAGACGCACTCCGCACATGAATACACACACATGTACATATGTATTTGGGCTGTAAGGACTTAAAACTAGCATACATAATATTAAGAACACGAGGTTCTAGTCGGGAGCTCCCGACTAGGGAATACCCTGAACCCTCTTATTCCAACACCAAATAAATTTAAAAAAAAGGAAGTTCCCTTGACAGGGTTCGAACTCGCAACTGACCGCATTACTTGCTGTCGACTCTACTCAACAACCACACCAGTAGACACAATTATTATTATAATTATACCATGATTAAAAATGATCATATGAAGACAATATAATCAATATAATCAATAGATAACGAATTTAAAAAAATTATTTCTAACCATTTTTAATATTTTCCACTTACAAAGTTACACTTAATTTTGCTGGAACAATTCTAACTATTATATTTATTCGTACAAATCGAATGACGGTGAGTTATTTGAATTGTACTGAAAGATAATTTTTTAAATAATAAGCCAAATTATGTTAAAAACACCAAAGAACGCATACCTTGGCTTACAATGAGTTGCAAATACAAGCTGAACTTAATGTCGAAATTATTAAATAATGAATCCTCTGTCGAATGTGGAAACGTCGTTGTTGACTTCTGTGGAAATGCAGAATTGGTGCATTTCGCAAGAGTTCGCATTTCTTAGGAACAAACTTACTTTATTGGTTCGGCTGATTCCACAATGATGTCGTTGTGCAATCGTTTCGCAGAATTTGCGATCGCACGGTAGTTAGGCAGCAAGCGTTGACCCAATATGCACCTAAGTTGCATACGGAACATCTTTATGTTAGCGAATCTTGGTTTACCTACACAACTGGAGCTTTATTATATAGGCAACGACAGCCAATAGCATTCTGGATGAGCTCAGAGATTTGTAATGTTGTTAGTCTTAAAGTTGGCTAGTAAAGCGCCTATCCTCTCCGTGTTCTTAGTGTGTAGATCTTTCATCAACTGCAGTGACAATACCTCTGCTATCACTGTTAATAGAGTCTCCAGTTGGATCATGGCTGGTAGTGAGTAAAAGTTGGAGGTTTCATATGAGAAACAATTGCATTTTCTATGTTTAATATAAAGTTACCAAATTAAATTACAAATGACCCTTTAATTCCTTTTAATTCATTATCGACAGAAATGTTACCATTAAAATTATATTGTCTTAATATGATCATTTTTAATAATGGTTTAATTATTGTGTCTACTGATCAATAATTTAGAAATGCAGTCATCATTTAAAATATCTATAATACTTGATATTAAATACATACTGATTTTATTATTATTTTTACATTGATGATTAGTAGAAAAAACTGAACTTTTACATTTTATAACAATTTCATATTGGATTTTGCCTACATTTCCTGTTTTTTTAAAGGTTTCAAAAGGGTTTGCTAACTTCCATCTCTAATTTTGGAATATCCAATAACGTTAATAAAATTTCGCCATTAAATAAGATTTTATTTGTTGAATTTTTTATAGCTCTTATAATAAGATTGTTATTGTTTATCTTGTTTATTCTTTTTTTCGTACTAAAAACCCGGAGAACTATATATATGGGGAACGCGACGGTCGAATATATGTATATAGTTTTTGTTTACCGTCTATTTGTTCTTTAAAAGTATAGACTTTAGAATAGACTGGATTATCGATGTTTGTTTTTATTTCACCCTTAACTTAAGTAACGAGAGTGAGCTCACTCTCTATCAGGTTTGTCAAAAAGACCTGGGCATTTTTAAACTTTAACTTTAAGGTCAAACAATTTTCTTGTGTATTTATTTACTGAGTTTTTACTTATAGCTTTTAAACATTTCAAGGTGTAGTAACCAATCAAACCGTTAAAGGTCCCTAGTTCTGACAAGACAAAATAGCAAAATAATAGAAACATGAAAATTTGATACGAGTGAACCCAATGAGTGCTTATGCCCGACGAGACTAACACTGCTGAGAGTGGCAGCCTCGATGGCCTCTAGAGCCTGGCTCTCACTCATTGATTTGAGCACTTGTGTGCATCTCATTATCCCTGCATAGCTTTTCAAAAATCTCCGAGATCTTCAAACATACATATGTTTGTGTTGAGTGGATGTGCGCACAAGTAGATCATGGCCTTTGTCGCGAGCCAGAATTTTTTTCTTCGTCCAGTCAGGCATAATGAGAAGAATTCAATTTATTTTTATTTAACAAAAACTTTAATTACCTAAATGAAATGAAATACTGAGGGGATTAATTTCGCTTAAAATAAAAAATACTTCTAAGTCGTATTCCTGCAAGGGTAACTAATCGTCAGTTTGTCAAAAAATCCTGAACAAGATCACAAATGTGCCTTGCTTCTGTGCACACGCACACCCATACAGACCTTTATTTCGGTGATATGATCTCAATGAGAGCACTTAGAGTATGTCTTCTCTTTCGAGTGAACAGTTTTGTGAAATTATTAAAGGGTTTAGCCCGTCCATGTGCAAAATACAGTTAATTGGTAAGGGTAGCTGGACGTTGACGTGTGAGCATGAAATATTTTTGGGCCGGTGAAACACGCACACCTACACAACTTATATATGTATGAAAGGATGCAGAATTATTTGCAGATGATCTGGCTCTAGTAGTGGTGAGCAAAGAGATAAATGAAGTAGAAGCGGCAGCGAATGCAGCCATAAGGAACGTGGTCAACTGGATGCGTGGCGCTAGCTTGGAGCTGGCAGGCCAGAAACCAGAGACTATGATTATAACAAGCTGCAAAAGAGTTGAGTTTGCTAGATTCCAGGTAGACAACGTTAGTATCGAGACAAAGGCTTCCATCAAGTATCTAGGGGTTATGTTAGACAACAGGCTGAGCTTTCGACCTCACATTGATTATATTAGCCAGAAAGCAGCCAAAATGCAGACGTATGCTACCCAACGCCTTGTTTCTGGATTCCGGACGGTGTCGGACGACGCACCTACAGTAGTGGCGGTAATGCTGCCAGTAGATATATTGCCCATGAAAATGGAGAAAATATTCATTGTTCGAACAACGTCTCAATGTACGTCATTCGAAGGTCGGAGAGAGCAGCATCAATGGCAACTTTGCAAGAAAGATGAAACACGGCGAACAAGGGGAGATGGACACACAAACTAATTCCCAATCTGGAGCAATGGAGTAGGAGAGGGAATGGGGAAATTAACTTCCAGCTAACGCAGTTTTATACTGGACACGGCCGGTACAGGTATCTTGATAGGTTCACACTCCAAAATGTCCGAACTGCCCAAATCTGGACGACAACTTCTAACACGTGCTGCACGAATGCTTGAGGTACAGAAATGCAGTAGGTTCTGTTTCCTCACCTGAGGGACTGGTGCGGTTCATGTTGGAAGGAGACAACAACTGGAGAAATCTAAGCCAGCGTAGAGAAAAAGGCATCCACATGGATCTGAGAAGATGCGAAAAGGAGCTACGAAGAATGGAGACTGCCTAAAATAGGCAACCCATCCACGCAAAGTAATACTTTGCGGTGATCCTGCGGGAAATGTGGTGTGTGAGTGGAGGAATAAGTTTAGTTCGTAGGTTTTGACGGAGTCACACAGACACGCACACACAATTGTTTGTGAATGAGCAGATCATGGGCGTGGTGTCAAAAAATCCAAAAGTGCATGGCCACATGAGTTTTTCTAGCTGTTCTATCAATATGTTGTATGGTTAGTGGTGATACGCTAACCCAGCACCAAGCCTCCGTTAGAAACATTCCAGCTCCCTTCTATACAGAGATACATGCGCATTATACGCAGCGAAACTGTATTCTGATTTGGGATCAAAGCAATTATCGATAGTGCAGTGCATTCATCTTCGCACTTTGTACATACATACATGTCAAAATATGCTCGTCCACTGTGTATATATAATATAATTATGTGATATAAAAATAATACTGCGATATCGATTAGATTTGTCTAATATATGAATAGCTTAGTTAAACTCGCAAATACCGAATTTGGTTAATGGTGTTGGTTTTGAAAACAAACAAGTTTTTTTTTTGAAACACACGATTTTGCGCCCGATCGTTCCTATGGTAGCAGTAGCAGTGCTTCAATCCAACATATGTACTGCATGCAACAGAAAGGCGGACATATGCGAAGTTACAAAAATAAAGCTATATAACTGAGGCTCTAGTTTGCATAGAAACAGACAGACGGATATATTAACTCGGCTGTTGTTTACACTCAGTTTGTCTCTATAATCAACATTGACCTCGAGCCTAGCTTAATTTAAATTTAATCTTGATTGACTTCGAATAAATAAGTAAAATCATACAAAGTTAACACTGCAACGAGTGCATGTAGCCGAAAATAAAATGATACCACAGCAGCTCATTGATATAATATCGTGGAACATTCACACCATCCAAGTGAGCAAGAGCAGATGGAAGCTTTGTTTTTTGCATTGACGACAGTGTATGAGTACAACACACCGTAAGACCACTTAATTGAGGCATGTAAAGAAGACAAAGTGTGGAGGGCCGAAATAAAAAAATAGTAGAACGCGTATGTCAATTGAAAGGGAAGAATGTATCCAAAGTATGCGAATCAAAACGCTTGACAAGCTGAATCAGATATCTACGATGTGACTTCATTCACAAGTATTATAACGCCATTGTCTGCGATGCTTTGCTGGAGTATGATTTTTTATACAATTCCCCCCATTACGATAACAGCAGTCAGCTACGATATTTTTTCCCCCTCCAAAATTGCAATAATAACTTCACAGTTTAAAAAAGACAGGCGGACGTCGATTTGAAATCACAATCCGATGCCAAAAATAGCTGAGTGCCCGATCGAGCACATGATCGTACTAGACATAAACATAATGCCATTTCAGCATTTGACAAGAAAATCAAAAAGCGTCCTGACGCAGACGTGACTCAGCGTTCGTAATTAAATTTGGCTAGCCGTTTGCTGGTGATAAGGAAGAAGCACGTGAGCAATCGCGTTTGCGTTGACTACCGCCGGCTTAAAAAGATTATTTTCAAGCAATGTTTCAGAATATCAGAACCTATAAGAGTTAGAGATCTTAAATTTTAGATGTAGGTCCTCCTAGTGCCTTCGCAGATCGAATTTGTTACCGATAATCGATAACTTACTCCGTTTCCAAGCAATCGATAAAAATCGATATCAACATCCTGTTTTTTGAGCAAATTGGGTAAATATTAAGAGCGAGAGTCAAAATACTTGATATGTTTATTTTAGAATAGTATATATAAATCAAGTATCTTTAATTTTATACTTATCGCTACCTCCCTGCCACCAGCGCAAAGCTATAAATCCAGTTAATAACCCAACTTGTATTGTCCACCAATTTAAGCCACAATTTAAATGCAATTGTCTTTTTGAGAATACACAAATATTCTATGGTACAATAAGATGTACTGTAGAAAATTTCATTGAGATCGGTTTTTGTTTTGTTTTTCGGTATTTTAACTGCGCATGTGTTTGCGACTCAAATTCCAAGAATTCTGTATAAATGTACACACGTTCGTGCACGTCTGCTTCGACCAACCAATTTATAATTGCGATTATGTTGTTTTCTGTGCTTCTATTTAAATTGGTTATTTTCTCCCTGAGATTTAAGCGTGGCTGTTAAGTAGAGGCGGCGGCATGTGGTGTGATCTGTTCGAGCCCTGCCGAGGAAACTATTTTTTTTTTTGCTGCTTTGGCTGTTGTCTGAAGACGGCGGCAAGTAGTGCGGCTAGTTGCGAGTTCGAACCCTGCCAAGAGCACTTTTTTTTTTAAATTTATCTTTATTACTAGAAACGAGCGCGTAGCGCGAACTGCATTAGGTGTTGGAACAAGAGGGTTCAGGGTATCGCCTAGTCGGGAGCTCCCGACTAGAACCTCTTACTTGTTTTAATCTAGTACTTAAATAAATCTAAGTTCAACCATTAAATAATTGAACATATAACACCTTTGGCAGCAGATAAATCGCTAGGCCAACCTTCTAACGACATGGGAACAATACACACCTCTAAGGGGCAGCAAAATGGTTAAGGAACACCGGTAAGGCCGAACGACAGGAAATGTTTTGCTGACCTGACTATAAGATGACAAGTAAGGGTATTGTATGAATATCCGGGCTTCCAGCTTTACAAACATTCAAACAACATAAACATTTAAATGTGCAGTGTGCATGTGCAGAAGTTTATTAGCACAAAAAAAGTTTATTATTGACGAGCGACTTGCGAGTAAGTCGTGTTTTTTATCATTTCAATGCCGTACCAAAATAATCTGATAACCACAGATCAACGCTGAGGGACCGCTTCATACAAGGGCATAAGGTAGCTTGAGTGTTCTGTCGTGAGTGCTGCAGAGGGCCATGGGGTGCTGGGAGGAGTTAAGCTATCTGTAGGGTAAGTTCTTACATGAAGCCTTGATCGCCCGTTTAAAATCTGGAATATTATAATTAAATAGTATCTAATAATTAACACCAGATTAAGTTAATTTGTACATAATTTGGGAAGGTAGTTCAATGCATCAAGTACTTTATGCAAGGTGAACAAACATGCAATATTTATATACAGATATAATTATTATCAGTGGTGATGGTTTGCATAATTTACCTAAAAATCGCAGAAACATCTTTTCCGATGTCTTCGGCACAAACCAATCGAAACCAAAATTAGAGAGTAAACGTGAAATATATTTTGAGATAGAAAAATATTATGCCTCTGCCGACATTTCTTTTTCTTATATTTTTAAAAGAAGCGAATATTATAAAATTCCTGCAGAAATTCGTCAAGCAAATAATTTGCATTCCAGCAAACTCTGCGACTAGTGAAGCGGTTTACTTGGAATCGGGGCAAGTAATCTATTATCGGAAATAACTCGTACAGCGCGGCCACTAGGAGCACCTTTATTCCAAATTTCAAGTCTCTAGCTCTTATGGGTTCTGAGAACTTTTCGTTTCATACGGACAGACAATATGCGCTTTGGCTGTCATGCTACCAGCTGATCATGTGTAGGGTCAGAGAGGCTCAGATATGGTGGTACAAATTTGGGATACATCGTTGTCAGCGCAATAAAACTAAGATGTATGGTTTCTTCGATAGCAAAATTCACTGCAGTGAATAACAACACATCAAATATGCTTTGGTGGATGTATTTTTACCGTTTTCCCTATTTCCCTATTTGAACAGTGAGACCGATTTTGAATTCGTTTTCAAATTTGTAGCAAGAGGTTCTAGTAGGGAGCTCCCGACCAGGGAATACCCTGAACCCTCTTCTTCCAACATGAAATGCAAATATATATACTATTCTATAAGCTACATGTCAAGTTTGGTGACTCTAGCTCTTATTATTTACCAAAATTGCTCAAAAAACAAGATTTCGATATAATTTTTTATCGATTACTCGGAAACGGGGCAAGTTATCGATTATCGGAAAAAATCTCGATCTTCGCAGGCACTAGGAGGACCTACATCTAAAATTTCTCTAGCTCTTACAGGTTCTGATATCCTTGCGTTCATACATACGGACAGACGGACGAAAAAACAAGCTACACAGTATCACATTTTTGTATGGTGTTACCTATCTAAGTGTTTATATTGTCATTGATTAAAAGTAGTGTTAGTCAAAATACAGTTTGTCTTGTGATTCTTTGCAAAATACAAAACATCACAGAAATTCATCTTTAAACATACTTTACCGACTTAAGCTATTTTCCCTTTACTTTTATTTGCACAATTATTATTCTAAGTCATAAATACAAGGCCCAAAAATAACGAAATTCAAAACAAAAAGTAACCGCTACCACAAAGGGGAAACTGTTAATTTTATAATATTATAAACTCAGCCGAAAAAGAAAAGAGCAGAATAAAAGCACTTTATAGGCATACCTCCGAAGACTTACTTAATGAACTGTCAAGGTGGTGAATTGTCAAGGTGCACAATAGAGTTTGGTTTCGTAGTCCCCCAAAACCACAATAAACAGTGGAACAAGCTTTACTCGACCTCAAACAAATATCGTTTCTGTGTAAAATGTGGCTGCTGGACAATTGCATCAAAATCACTAACACCCCTGACAAGAGTCCACACATAAACCCAATCGGAAATTTGTGGGCTTTCTTAAAGTGAGTGGGGAAACGGAGTCCAACTAACAAAAACGCTCTTATCAAGGCCATTCAAAAATAATAAATAAAAATTCCCGAAATGTATGACCTGGATTACCTTATTCAGTCAATGTCTCGTCGTATGCGGGCTGGAAGCTTATGGCCAAAATACAAAATGTTAGTACTACCAATTGCTATAGTTTCCTAGATTTAGTCATATATACAATAATAGTTGGATAATTGACAGCGTAATATTTGCCGAGTTTTTGTTTGGCTTGAGTATTTTACTTTTGGTTTGTGAATTTTCGAATATTTGTGCCTTAAATGAAGAATTCTTAGAATAATAGCATGCAAAAATAAAATTAAGAAAAATGAGTTAAAGTCGGCAGTCCAAGTTTAAAAATGAAATTGTGATGTTTTTCATATTGCAAACAATTATTGATTGACAAATTGTATGCATACATACATACATATTTATGTTTATACCGACCAATGAATACAATTTATGTACATGCATAAGGACATATGTATGTACATATGCATGATACACAATTCATTTATCTACTTACATTACACCAACTGTAAGAGGAATTGTTTGCTTCATAAATGTCGAAGTCAATTACATCTTGAAGGTCAGGCAGTTGATCTTTTTTTTTATAATGCTTAAAAGATTGTTTAAACATTTTACAAAATATTTGAATAACTAAGATCTTCAGTCATGTAGTTGGTTGTTGTTAGCGATGTCAAGGAACGTTCGTTAGTATCGATAGGATCAATTCAGCTTTTATTTGCAATGAAAACAGTGAATCCAATTATCGATTTGTTGAATTGACAGAAATACTGATACATTTTCTTATTTAATATAAAAATTCATGGGATTCCTGAAACAAACTAAAATTTAAAGTTGATCCCATCGATCAAAACTGCTTCAGAAAAATGTTAACAAAATCATCTTCTGGCAGTGTAGATTAGATTTCGTATTGCGTGCGTTCATATTTTTGTCGATTGTCCAAAGCAAAGCTATAAGTCAAACAAGTAAGAGGTTCTAGTCGGGAGCTCCCGACTAGGGGATACCCTGAACCCTCTTCCAACATCAAATGCATATATATATATTTTATTTTAGAAGCTATATGTCAAGTTTGGTGACTCTAGGTCTTATTATTTACCAAAGTTGCCCAAAAAACAGGATATCGATATCGATTTTTATCGATTGCTTGGAAACGGAGAAAGTTTTCGATTATCGGAAACAAACTCGATCTGCGCGGGAACTAGGAGTATCTACATCTAAAATTTCAAGTCTCTAGCTTTTATAGCTTCTAAGATCCTTGCGTTCATACATACGGACCGACGGACGGACGGGTGGACGGACGGACAGACAGACAGACAGACAGACGGACATGGCTAGATCGACTCGGCTATTGATGCTGATCAAGAATATATATACTTTATGGGGTCGGAGATACTTCCTTCTGCTTGTTACATACATTAGGTTTAAATGTTTATTTAATGATCTAAAATTGATATTATATTTTTGTTTTTCAATTGATTATAGATATATTATAGATTTATTATCTTCAATGCAAATACCTGCATAAATTGCAGCCAGTCATGTTCATTATTAATTGCTTTGATAATGAAGAATGTAAATTGGAATCAATGTAAAGCCAAACACGGATGAGGAATAGCCTTATCAGCTTCTGATAAGCGTTCGTGTTTTGGTGTAGCGCTAGCTACATTGTATAGAAACATGTGTTTGGGCATAATGAATGCAAACGAAGTCAATCACGCTGCGAACATTTTAGGGGAACGAATGAATTTTATTGAAAATGTGAAACTGTTGTTCTCAAAAACATAAATTATAAAAATAAATTGGCAACTGTTGCATATTTAAAGTATTTTAATATAATTACTGAATCAATAATTAATATTATAATTATTTTCATTTCGAAGTAATTCCAACAGATGTGCCTGAAAATGCTGGACGCTATTTCCTTCAGCACTTTGCAGGAGAAGGTTCTACAGTGCTGTAACTGCTGACAGAATTTCTTTGTCGAAAAAAATCACGTAATTTTCAACGTACTTGGCATTATCTGGAAAATAAAAGGCGTATATTAACTTAATAATTTAACACACGATTACAACTTACTATGGTTATCCACCGTGACTTCAGCATGGCTCACACACGAGCCCAAAGCCCAAGGCGCGCATGTTTATTTTGGTTACGGATGTGTTTGTTTCTCTTTCAGCCAGCCGGCTAAATATATCCTTGATCAGCATCATGTCCATCTGTCCGTTCGAATGTAACGGAAGCTTCTCAGAACCTATAAGAGCTAGATAAGTGCTTTAAATCAAGAAAAAAAAACCTCTTTGTATTGCCCACCATAAGCCATCAACCCATAATTTTAATGCAATTGAAAATATACGACAACTCTACAGCATAATAAGACTGTGTTTTCGAGTGTTTTGGTTGCCCACGTGCTTGGGACAGCTAGAGCAAATGGCAAGAATTCCTGTATACATGTACACATATGTACACAGCATTACAATTACGATTGTACTGTATTTTCTACTGTGTGTATGTGGTGTTATTTTAATGTTTTTTTTTTTTTTTTTCATTATCAAGTAATTGTGGTTTGGATGATGCTCTTCAATGTTTAGCAATACATGAGCACCTACTTTATGTTTTATAATTTTTGCTTTATTTTCATCAAACCTTCGTGCATGGGTTTTTTATACCATAAATACAGGGTATATTGTTTTTGTGCAAAATGCAAATGTATGTAATAGACAGAAGGAAGCATCTCCGACCCCATAAAGTATATATATTCTTGATCAGCATCAATAGCCGAGTCAATCTCGCCATGTCCGTCTGTCCGTATGTATGAACGCAAGGATCTCAGAACCTATAAGAGCTAGGGACCTGAAAACGAGAATTTAGGTCCTCCTAGTGCCTACGCAGATCGAGTTTGTTTCCGATAATCGATAACTTACTCCGTTTCCAAGCAATCGATAAAAATCGATTTCGACATCCTGTTTTTTTAGCAAATTGGGTAAATATTAAGAGCTAGAGTCACCAAACTTGATATGTTGCTTCTAGAATATAATATATATGTCAATTATCTTTCATTTTATACCTATCGCCACCTCCCCGCTACCACCGTAGAGCTATAAATCAAGTTATTTCCAACTTATTACCCAACTTATATTGCCAACCAATCTAAGCCACAATTTTAATGCAATTGACTTTTTGAATATAAACAAATATTCGATGGTACAATAAGATATACTGTAGAAAATTTCATTAAGATCGGTAAAAAAAAAACCAAAGTTATATGTAACTGCGCAATTGGATGGCACAGCTAGCGGAAACATCAAGAATTTGTGTATACATGTACATACACACATCCGCGTCTGCTTCGCATTCTAACAGCATTTCAGATAGTTTTTTTTCTCGATAATACTTAATTATTGGTGGGGCTGTTAAGTAGAGGCATAGCAAGTATTGCGCTCTGTCGGGAGTTCGAGCCCTACCTGGGAAACTTTGTTTATTTTTTTTTGCTGTTTTGTCTGTCGAGTAGAGTCGTCAGCTACTTGCTGGTTAGTTACGGTTAGTTGCGAGTTCGAACCCTGCCAAGGGAACTTTTTTTAAAATTTATCTTGATTACTTCAAACAAGCGCGTTGCGCGAACTGCATTTAGGCGTTGGAATAAGAGGGTTCAGGGTATTCCCTAGTCGGGAGCTCCCGACTTGAACCTCTTACTTGTTTTTTTAATATTCTCTGTTTACCTCATATTCTTCTTCACTTATTGGCAAAAGGCAAATAGACTAAGAGGCCTAGCCGATCAATAATTTTAAAATGCTTACCTTAGTGACTCGGTTTTCAGTGCAATTCATAGCAAGTTTAACTTCAATTAACGCATCTTTCTTCTATCTCTGACTGGTTTCCACGGTGGTTAACATATTATTGGCAGCTGTCAGTACTAACGTTTAAAGTATGGTTAAAATAAAGCTATAAGTCATTTTTGCCGCTCATTTAATTTTACATCCAGGTTGACAGTGTGCCATGGTATATCTATCTTGGGAATCGAAGGTAGCGCTGCCTGTACTTTTGGTTTCGCTACTTTATAAGCGATACAGCTTTCAACAAATTATGAAAGTGATTGATCACACCCTATTTAAAAGCTTGTGGGATTACTTGAAAACATTTGGTTTCTTTTTAATATTCCCCATCTCAATTTATATGTTTTGTCTACATATTTTGGCAATTCATTGTTGCGTATTATTGTTGCTGTCTTCGCTTACTCAGGATTTCGTTGTTGTTTAGAAATTATCCAATCGTCAGTTATTTCAGTCAAATTAATTCGTTTTTCTCTAATTATATTTATTGTATACAAATGGTATACAACAGGTGAGATGCATTTAATGTAATAATTAACAATTTGGGATATGTTTGTATTTTATGCAGCAATATTGCCCCATATCCAATTGAGTGAGAATCTGTGTACAATTTTATTGAATATTATAGGTCAAATATGCTTAATATAGTATGTAGTGCCTGTGTCAATATAGTTATAATTTTTAAAAGTATTTGTTCATGCTCTCGCAGCCTGACAACTTCGGGATTGTTCGTAGGAGTCATCAAATACGGAGGTATTAATGCCCCTGAAAATAATGGAGCAAATAATCAAACAAATAACTAGTATGTGGAGGTGGCAAACGTATTTTGCGGGCTTTTGGCCGAACTTTTGCTTATTTCAAATCCAAGATGTCATATTCTAGTTTGGAGAAACGAATATTTGATTAAGTTAAAATAAAATATTACTTTACTTAATGTTTCTAACACTGTCTGCAATCGTTTCTACGTTTTGTCTTTGGTTTCACTTTAATCAGCATGTCGTCAAGCTAAACGAATACGTATATGCCTTAATTATTGCGCGTTGATATTAAAGGCGCGTTCTTTAAGCTAAAAGGCATGGTCAAAAAATCCTACTGTTCTTCTGGCTTAACAAAAGCTGTTCGCTCTATTGAATTTGGATGTAGAGGGATTTGGTAGAAACCGCTAGCCATATCAATATACCAGAAATATCTTGCCCCACAAACCCTGGAATCCTGGTCTGAAATGAGAAGCAACAAATACTTATCTGCGATTGCATTCTCGTTAAAAACGCGATAGTCTATACGAAGACGATCGGTACTATTTTTCTTTTTAGTCAACATTATAGGACTAGCGAAAGGTAAATAGCTGCGTATCATGGCGTTGGCAGCTACCGGCGCCTATAAAATTTACAAGCCCTTTAATCGCAGCTCTCGCCATTACCATGCAATGAAGATTATAATAAGAAGCAAGCTTAGAGGCCCTGCAGACGCTGAAAATGCTTCCTTTAATAGAGCCTTAATTTTCGATGCTATTCGAAGCAGATTATACTACAGCGTACAGTTAAGCGGCCAATTCACGTCATCGAGCAAGAATTCGCTGAGACAAGGAAATCTAACCATTCTTCAATATTATGATAAGGTCGACAAAATATTGCCCTATTGACAAAGTCAACATGTCTTACGACACCATTTTGGCAATGTGCGTGTGGGAAAATATAAGGGTGATGGTTTTCGAGCTTTCGGCTTATGTGAAATAAAGTACCCCACTGATGTGCTTAGCTTCACTTAGCCTTTTTCACTGTTCTTGGCCTAAGAATTAAATGCCAATGCCAACAATGCCCGAAATTTTGAAGATAAGTCCCACAAGCCACAATATCGACAACAGGAAGAGCAAGGAAATGCACAGGACCAAGAGGGCGGGACCAAAAAAAGGACGCAAAGCCCGAGGGTAAAGGCGCAGACCTTTGCTCATCAAAATACCGACAACCCAAAGAAGTTAAGTCCCTAGAGTTTGGGAAACTTTTGAAAGGTCCTTCTAGTTTGGAAAGGCTATCAGAGCAGATTCGATAAAGGTAGATTACATCGCTTCCATTCCTGGTTAAGCTAAGGAGGCAACGTACAACGAGTCTGCCGCTGAGGCACTCGCTGAACTCAAGGTCGAAGGCGTACTCATGTACGATAGGGAAGACATCAACTTTATAGAAGAAGAGCCAATCAGACCAGACGAAACAGGGTCATCGAATTCAGCGAGAAAGTCTTGGTCAACATCAATGAACGACCCGGTTATAAAATAACCCCTTTATGCGTTGTAGGAAGGGTAGAAGCAGATTTGAAGATATTAGTCCTGATTAATGGAAGGGTGATCTACAAGGTCATCCCAATATATACCTTTGTGTTTGTGTTTTTCATTATTTATTTGTTAAGATTAATGCCAGCACCCATACAACTTTTACCCTGGGTTTTAGGTTAATACTATTTTGGGTTACTTCCTATTCTCGCGCTAGCTTACACCCGGAGCACTTACTATTCCTACTCTGATTACATTCCAATAGTAGATGGATAGGTAATTCTCTGGGGACACTACGGTTACATGAGACAACGTGTGTGAATTACTCTCGCATGGCGGATGATGCTGGGGTAACTCTCGTAGTCGCACATGCAGAAGTTAATGGGGATAAACACCACCCACGTAAAGTCTTTTGTTTCCTGGGCACCGCATTTGAAATCGTGGCAAGAGTTCGAGACGCCAGTAATTTAGAAGAGATTAAAATAGCTGAGTCGCCACTGATATAGTCAAGTAAAAGACAGAAAAAACAATAAAAAATCAATAAAGAAAATATATATGCTCTTAGAGCAAATATATCGGATGAAAGGGACTGTAAACAAATCTTTGAAATCACCAAAGAAGTAGATTTAGATACGGGTCACCTGTTCAATTGGCATGAAATATATGTTTGATGAACGAGATCCAAAACTTAATGCTCACTACCACTCTGGGCAAGTAGGACATAATAATAAACATATTTGAAGACCAGGAAGAGTTCAAATCCGTGAACTAGCAGCCGATGACTCATGTGCCCAATGCTAACATGCAGGCATTGCAAGCCGACTCTTGCGGCCAATGCTAATATGCTGGCATCGCCAGCTGCAAGACTTAACCCAGTTATCTGGACCCAATCAAGGTAGTCGACATGTTATCGTAATAATAAAAATCTGGTGTATTACCGACAGGATGTTATCGGTACCCGCCTTGTGACTTTCGGCCCCATCGCCTTTACAACGATAAAAAGTTCCTAAATAGGAACAACAAAAAGAGTCGAAGCAGTCGCCGCCCTCCTATTGAACATAACCGTCCATGCCGAACCTCTAAAAATCAAGGCCGGCTCATCAACGAACTCCTTATCTTTATGGCTACTTTGTCAGCAGTACTTCCTCAAGCAGTAACGGAAAAAACATTGGCATGCCCAAGGACGGACATGTTTTCAAAGGAGGAGCAGTTGACTGCTGGTCCCATCCGTGATGACAATGGCCAAGCAATGGCAATATTTAAGACCTCGTAGCAAACGAGCACTAACCATACGATGCATAGATATACCAAACAGCCTTTTTATCGAAACACGATAAATCGCAACGAGGGAACCCCAAGGGTGCCTGCGACCATTTTAGTGTGCCCAGATAGAGTAAGAAAGAGATGGACGCAAGTGCGCAAAGCAATGAGTGAGGCACATGCATACACACATATATTTTTGGGCTGTGAGGATTTAAAAATGGCATACTTACAAATATTAAGAAAACGCATCATCAGCCGCGACGTTGTGCGCTGAGCGAGATGCGGCTTCATACTGAACGTTTGGCTTTTGAGGCCGGCGTTCGGCTGCCACTCTCAGCAGTCTTACTCTGTCTGGGAACACTAAAATAGTCGCAGGTACCATTGGGGTCACCTCGTTTCGATTTTTCTTGTTACGATAAAAAGTGCCATTTGGCATGTCTATACATTGTATGGTTAGTGATACAACACTATGCAAAACGAGCCATGAATCGATAACATCAAACAGTCCGTACTGCTAACAAATGAACAACAAAAACAGCTGTGACGACAAGAAAGGTAAACAACAAAGGTAAGACGTTAAATATAAATCAACAAAAATACAGTGGATACACTGTACTCCTCCAGATCGGGTCCCGGTTCCGGACCCTGTGTACCCGCTCTACCATGAGACGATCGCCTACTCGTCTCCGATATTTTGGCCACTGGATGGCCTGCATTAGCCCGTGTCGGTTGTCATGCACCCTCTCCCCGTCAATTTAAGCTTAGCCGGACATTCTTTTCCTTCAATATGTGGATATAATTGGTTGCGTTTTTTAAAAATTAATACCAATCTCATTTCTTTCTGCAGTTATTTACGATCTCCTGAATGCGGACCTTAAGTGAAATTCACAGGTGTATAAGTGTATTTTTATAATTATTGATTATTAATATTGATTTTCTTCTATTGCAGGTATCTCTGCAGGTTATCAACCCGCAGCTATTTACGCTTTTATGCAGATGGACGATTCTTCATTAGGTGCGTATAATTGTAGCACATTCTCATTGTTATTGACCTTAGTTTCTAAAATTTCATTTATCTAACAGAATAAATATTTTTTTATTTTACATTTTTTAGACGTAACAGACGACGAAAACACTGCAAAAGTTATTGCCAATCGCCGTAAAAAAAAGGGAAAGGAGGCAATTATAAGTTGATCGTTGCACCGATTTAGGAACAACTACCCACGCAAATACTTATGTGATATGTATTAAATCGCTTAAATCTACCTTACCCTATTTAAAGAGCTCTCTGGGGATGGTAAGGAGCTATATAAAGGGTATTTCCAGATATGTATGTCGGTGTGTATTGTTCGTGCAAGAATAAAATTTTAAACTTTTATATATAATAGGTGAATATGCATAACCTTTGAAGTTTTTCCCTCACTGTTCGTACTTTTAAGTGAAGCTTGGCGTAAGTACATATATATATATATATATAATATATATATACATATATATATATATATATATATATATATATATATATATATATATATACAAACAAACAAAAAATAAGTTTAGCAATTGCAAAAAATAGTGCTCTCTTTTACGGAGCACCATTAGGAGTCTATGTCTGACTCTGACATTTACTCGTGCGAAGAGGGGTGAAATGGAACAGGCTCACTCGGATGAGGTGGGCGTGGTTTCGCTTGTGGCCGCTTCTTCGCTGTTGGAGGCCCGTCTGTTGTGGCTCGTTTCGCCGTCGTGATAGTTGCGCCGAAGACCAGTGCGCGGAGTATGGCCAACGTGCTCCGCTGATATGGCAGAGATGTGCCGCTGAGCCGAAGCCTGGACTGGCTATTTCTGTCGTCCTCTCTGGACCGAGGACTGGTCCCTTCGTTGCCGGAACCGCTGGCCGTTTCTTTTATTTATTAGCTTGTCTTTTATTTTTCGTTCCATGTCGCATGTGTTTAAAGTTTTGAATTTTTTATACCTCATCATATTGATTAATTAAAGTTTCAGGATTTTACAAACGACAAAATTCCTAGTAATTATATTTTATTTTTTTGTACACGTCGGGTTAGTTAGAAACTCTTTAAGAAAACTTTTGTATGGGTTCGACAAGCAAAAAGAAAAGAAACAACTTTATTTGAAACTACCTTAAGCACGGCAATCCCGACGTTGACCGTGGACAAAATCGAACTCAGGGCTGTACATTTGGGCAGCAACATCATAGGTGTCTAATTTCGGCACACGCATATATTTAAATATGGTCACCGTTGCTGTCCATATGCACTGCTGAATTTTTTTTTAAGGGGTCAACGGCCCATATGAATGCCAAGGGCATATCTAAGGGCATGAGATCCTCTCTCCCTATAAGCCCGGCGTTGCCAGTCATCAATAAATTGGGCGCCGCTGTGTGCCCGACTTCTCCCCGATACTCTGCCCCTATGACAACAGATATCGGCGTGTCCGATAATAAAGAACGCACCCAACTAGGAATGTCGATGCTGCCGACAACGTCAAATGCAAAAAATTATGTTTAGCACAATTTAAATTAATTTAGTTTTTTAATTTTGCCAGTAGAGCTTTTAATGTCTTATCTGAGAGCTTTCGTTTTTATTTTAACTCCGCCGTTGACCGCAAACAAAGTCGGACTCCTCTTACATCTGGCAACAACGTGATGGGTGCCGAATGTTGCCACACGCATAAATTCCAAATTGTGGTCACCGACTATATTCACAGATGCATCTCTCAGTCAATAGCACAGTTGATGGCCAAAATTGATTCATCTGTGTTGAAAAAATATAAGATTTACTTGTGGCATTGATTTATTTATGAATAGAAGATTTTTATATAGGGTTTGAGCTCGCTTCCACTTTCTGGATGTGATAGCAGACGCAGGCTAAGTCAAAATACACTGCTTATCCCAACTCTACGATACTTATCGCTACTTGTTTTCAAGTGAAATTTAGATGTGCGTATGTTCACCGGTATTGAAAACCTTTTATTATGTTTTATTTATACACATTTATCAATTAATTGTGAGCTGCTTTGGTGTGATAAATGAAAAATGTGCATGTGTATTAATATATGGCCAAATCTGCATAGTTCACATATAAAACGGAATATAGTATAAAAGAAAATAAATATGGAATATGATATAATACGTAGATATTCAACTCAAATATATGTGCAATAATGTATTTTTACATTAATTTAATTATTATTAAAAAACACATTTAAATGTAAATTGACGAACAGTTGTAAATCTTAGCACATGTACGCTCTAACATCAATCGCGATGATTTTCGGATTTTATTATGACTTGCTTGATCTGTTGGGTGTATCGCCTTGTCGCTATCGCCAAAAACTAATATTTTGAATGTTGTCCACATACACACGTGCATATTTCAATGTGAACCAAATTTGAAATTTGTAATAAAATTTTACACTATATGTCACAAATTATATAGTTTAGCCTAGTTCTTTAAATACCAATTGATTAAAATATGGATTTACTGTGTACTGAAAGCATAGTTACTCATTCCGAACAGTCGTTACATAGGTATAAAAAAAAAACGCCCACTGAACAACAAATTACAAATAATTTCAACATCAATTGCAATTGCATAACTTGTTCATCAGTATGCTTCTCGACCATTGCAAAATGTAACACAGCAACAGATACTACAACCGACAGCATACCAGCAGTGTCTGTCAGAGTACCTTCTGCTTGCAATATGAATAAGCTGGTGTATGTAATATCTTCAGTGGCAACACCTACAAGTCCGACCCTATCAACAAAACAACTTAAACAAACACAGTTAAATAATGATCAACTACTGTATCAACTGCCTTCGCATCACCAATCTAATAACTCCAAATTAACTGCAATAACAAATGAAAATGAAGCTGTAGGCGATAAGCGTTTTGTGTATGAAAATGCACATGTGATCGTTACAGATCCCATTTTTAAATCGGATCGCTGTTTAGAAAATGCCCTAAAGTCGGAGGTAAAGGCTCAGATTCTCGGAACATATTTAAAGACAGTACAAAAGGACATAACCCCGCCTATGCGCAAAATTGTTGCTGAATGGATGATGGAGGTAAGTAGCCCATTTCACCCTCATATATTCTTATAAAGTGTAGGTATATGTGGATACATACATATATTTATACAATCAACAATCAATGGTGCTGATGATCTGGCAATGTCTATTTGCCTAACCGTATGATATGTAAAACATAACTTTTATAATCCAATATAGCATGTTTAACGACAACCCAAGCAATTGTCTAAGAGGAATACCTAATAATGAATAATGAATAATGATAATGAAACATATACACATATCAGTAGAACTGATTTAATAATTGTAGCCATTAACACATATTGTTCTGTTAACGCAAATTACTGACAAGCTATTTTGATTTAAAAAAAGGAATTTAAAAACAACTGTTAAAAACTGAAACACAACAAGTAAGAGGTTCTAGTCGGGAGCTCTCGACTAGGGGATACCCTGAACCCTCTTCTTCCAACATCAAACGTCAAGTTTGGTGACTCTAGCTCTTTTTATTTACCAAAATTGCCCAAAAAACAGGATATCAATATTTTTATTTTTATCGATTGCTTGGAAACGGAGTAAGTTATCGATTATCGGAAACAAACTCGATCTGCGCGGGAGCTAAGAGCACCTACATCTAAAATTTCAAGTCTCTAGCTCTTATAGGTTCTGAGATCCTTGCGTTCATACATACGGACAGAAGGATGGACGGACGGACGGACGGACATGGCTAGATCGACTCGGCTGATCAAGAATATATATACTTTATGGGGTCGGAGATGCTTCCTTCTGCCTGTTTCATACATTTGGCTTTCGCACAAATACAATATACCCTTGTACCCATTTTTAATGGGTTCAGGGTATAAAAAGATGACGTCCCTGCTACCCATGCATGCAACACACGCAGCAACACCTGCACCTGTCATGCAGTGTTCAGCAAAATCCCACCGTCAATTAATCCTGAAGCCAACAGCAATCAAGTACAAGGTCTTCCAGCCCCGCTCACTGAAGCAAGTAGATCTTCACCTGATGACATGAACGAGGCTCACGTGTACATCCCTGAGGTATGGAGGCAGTCGCACCAGCCACAACCTCAGCAACACGGCATTGTGCGCACAACGGCAACCCCAACAACTACAACCACTGCGTCCTCAAGTAGCGGCGCAAGGACCTCTGCTTCCACTGGTATAAGCTGTGCCGCACTGGAGCCCACTGCCAAAAAACACCAATGAAACTTTCCAGCTTATCCCGGTCGATACATATGGCGGTCAGAGCTCTTCCCCAGCAGCTGCGTTTTGCAGCGCTCTTTGCAGTCAAAACTCTGCTGTGCACCCTCTAAGGAGCAAAGGCAATATGCCAGCCTTCCAAGAACCGCTGGTGAAAGTTCATCTGCTCCCAGTGCCTCCCTGACAAATGGGAACAGAAATGCTCCACTTGCGCCTCAGGAAAAGCCACTGACATGCAAGACGACGAGATGAAAATTGCCGACGAAGTTCTGCACCTCAGCCTGTGAAAAAGGTCCCCAAACCCAGGCCCTAACACTTACTGGAGTTATCGACATCGTCGCTGGAACAGACCCTTGACCAGGCAGCTGGCCCAGATGCCTATGAATTTAAGGTCTCTCCCTCCGGCGCACTAAGAAACTACGCGAAAGATTCTGACACTCATGGAGCCATTATTTGCAAGCTCACAGGGTCCAGTTAAAGCACTTCTGTCTCACGGAGGACAGACCGTATCGCATCGTCGTCAAAAACTTCGCCGCTTCTGCTCCCAAAAGCCAAATCGAAAGTACCTTTGCAATACACGGCTACGTTGGGAAAAATCCAAACAACCCGGGGACCAAGCTACCTACAAGTGACGCCGATGCTGACCCCACAAATGATTCGCCAAGTCGCAACTACTAGTTTGTAGATCTTAAGCAGGCTCCTAATAATAGGGATGCGCTTCGAATTAGCAAGGTTGGTCGTCAACGGGCCCAAGATGACCTCCCGAGAAAGAATAAAAGCATCATTTAACGTTATCACTGCTATGAGTTCGACCACACTAAAAACTATTTTCTCAAAAAGCCCAAATGCGGATGGTGCGGCTAGCCCCACTGGACGAACTCGGAGCAATGTCAGGTCAAAACGGTGGCAGACCTGCGATGCTCAAACTGTGTACTATAAAAGATGCAAAACATACCAGCAGCGCTTTAATGCCAGACAACCGGCCATCAATGTTGACCCACCGGCACGACACAACCAACAGCAACCTACACGGCGCATCAACGCGCAGTTCATACCCTACCGAATTGTGCAACAAGGCCTGTCGTATGCTGATGCGTTGCAGCCAGGACGTAACACTTACCAGTAACACTTACATGCACAAGCGTGCCAACCCCCCATGTACACCAACTAGTCCACCGCTACAACAATGCAGCCCCAATACCCACAGAATCAATCTCAGGGGCAAAACACGTCCCTCGGAAGCATCCTACAATGACTTCAGCAGCCGATCCCAGCACTTAATGCCGCGGTCGCAACTATCCTAGTCAGCATCAAGGAAGGACGCGCAAGGACCTCCACATCTAGGTCTTCCCACGCACCGCAAACAATGGCTGCCCAGCTGCGCTTAGGATCGTGGGACGCTCGCAGCATCATACAAAACCCAAACGAGCTGAAGCTGTTTATGAGAAAACATGAAATGAATATCATGCTTGTCTCAGAAACCCACCTACACGCCGGCCTGTACCGTGCGGATCACCCAGCAAGTCGAGCCAGAGGAGGTGCTGCGGTGGACAACCAGACAATTAAGCTACTGCCATAGAAGGCGGTGCTCGTCACCATTTTCAATGCAACTCTTCGGCTAGGTCACTTTCCACATAAACACGGTAACCCTGAAGAACTCCATCGGTTCACAAACTTTATTTTGGACGGCTTAAGCAGAAAGGAGTATGTAGTGGCAGCATACCTCGACATCCAGCAAACCTTCGACCGGGAAATGAACGAGAGGACATTAGAGCGGGCGTTCCACAAGGTAGTGTTTTGGGTCCCACACTTTAGAGCCTATTCACGCACGATATGTCCACGGCAAGCGAAAAGTCCCTTGACAGTCGGCAGGATCTCGTGGTGGCTACGTTTGCTGATGACACGGCAATCCTTGCAAAGAATAATTGCGTGTACGAAGCAACGGGCATCCTACAGAAGTATCTAAAGCGCTTCGAAAACTGGGCTTATAGGTTAAATATCTCAGCGAACCCCTAAAATCGTGCTACGGTCACTCACACCCTTCGCAACTCCTACCACGGACTTTTTCTCCATGGCGAGCACTTAGAGAAGGTGCGTGACCATAAATACCTTGGGATCGCACTCGACAGACAACTTACGTTAAAAAAACATGTCACCAAGGTAACCAACAACTTGAAAAGCAAAATCAGGCGTCTGAACTGGCTGCTAAACCCAATTAACAAAACCTCCCTTCGGAACAAAGTCCTTATCTATAAGGTAATACATGCCCTGCGTGGGGATCTGAACTCCAGGTGTATGGAATTGCCGCGAAGACGCACCTTAACGAACTTCGCATCATCCAGATCAAGACCTTGCGAAAAGTCTCTGGAGCCGAATGGTATATTGGCACACGAGACATCGCAAAGGACCTTAAGGTCCAAACAGCAGCAAGCTACCTGCGAGCCCGTTGTCGATTATCGGAAACAAATTTGTACTGCGCAAGCACTGGAAGGACCCAAAGTAGTAGTAAAAGTAAAAAAAAAAACACACAACTAATATTCGTCATTTATTGCACTGTCAATTAATTCTTTGCAAAATTAAAACTATTGTATATATAACTAAATCTAGGAAACTTATGGTGGTACTAATATTTGGTATATTGGCCATTAGCAGCATCCATTGCAGCCCGCAAACAACGAGACAGGTCATACATTTCAGGTATTTTTATCCATTCATCTTGCATGGCATTGATGAGAGCCTTTTGGGTTTAAGTCAGGACTCTGGGCAGGGGTGTCAATGAGTTTGCTGCAGTTGCACAGCAGCCAAGTTCCGCACAGAAACAATTTGTATTTGGGGTCATTGTCCTGATAAAGTTTTTACGTCTGTTTATTGGGGTTTTGGTGGTCTACGAAACCAAACTTTATTGCACTCCTTCACAATTCATTCGTTTGAATGTCCAAATAAAACTCTTTCGTCATCACATCATTGAAAATGCACAGCTCACCAACACCTTTTGACGATATGCAGCCCCACACCATTACAAAAAGTTTGTCAAACTTTACTGTTGGTGTTATATTTTTCTGTTCCAGAGTTGTATTGGGTTTTCTCAGAACTTTGCTGGGTCCGTCATGATAGTATAACATTATTTTTGTCTCGCCGCAAAAAAATAACTCCGCGGGCTTGTTAACATTGACAGACAGACAGTAATGGCGTTATTTTAGCTATTTGCGAGGGGTATTTATGAATTTGTAAAACTTTACGAAGTGGCTCGTGGCTTACTGTCTTCTTGCAGTCTTTTTCTTTTAAGTCCGATGCCAACTGTGTGAGGCTAGTTTGAGGATTTTCTTTGATTTTTTTTTTTAATTTTTGAATGATCTCGTCTAGTGAGCTCCGATGGTCCGCCTGCGGAGTGTTTTAATTCAAACCTCTTTTCTTTTTCGGCGTGGTTAATAATATTATAATTAGTTCTTAGCCTAATTGAGAACATTTCCGCCAATTCCTTAGCAGATTACCCCTTGTGGTAGAAATAAACTACAATCTTGCAAAACGCTCACAATTAAACAAGATGTGTACTGTTTAGAAAGCAAAATCGTTAAGAAGGCCTGTAACCTTGGTGTTCACATTGGGATATATTGAAGATTTTTTTGGAAATGGCTCTTCAGACATTAATGAGCGGTTCCAAGAGTTCGAACTTAATGCGTTAACAGTTCAGTGAACCAGGCATCTATTGTAATGACCGTAATCGGGACTGGAGTTTGCGTCGGATTCTGACCAATTGTCTCCTGCTAATTCGGGTAATAGTATTAAAGCAGGAATGGTTAGATCGTGTAGATCTTTTTCTTTTATGTCAGGATCAAAGTTACTTTCCGACTCGTATTCCTCCGTAAGATCTATTTTTTCTTTGTCTGTCGACTCTAGTTGTTCACTAGTTTCGAACGTCGAAAGGGTATTCAGGATTGTCGGTATCGATATTTCCAAATTATACCTTCTCTTGAGTGATACTAAATTTGATCGAAATCTGATCAATAATTTAGATATATATTACCAATGTGCTTTATTTAGTCTTTCTCGGTTTTCATGTACTAGTGTTCGTGCTTCATTCTACTAGTATTGTGGTGTTTTTGTTAATTGTTTCGGTCTGAATAGACCTATTTTGACTTATACATTTGTAAGATTTGTCAAAAGTACTTCTGAGTTGACTGATTCTGGCATTTAATTGTTGCAGTTCAATATTTAATACTTGAATATATTATTAATTTTGATTTTACCACCATATTACTATTTGTGCAAATGTATGTAACAGACAGAAAGAAGCATCCGACCCCATAATGTATATATATTCTTAATCAGCATAGCTGAGTCGATCTAGCCATGGCCGGCCACCTGTCAATCCTAAAGACTTGCAATTTTGAATGTAGGTCCTCCTAGTGCCCGCGCAGATCGAATTTGTTTCCGATAATCAATAACTTTCCCCCATTTTCAAGAACTCGATATTGAAATTCCGTTTATCTAGTAATTTATAAGAGCTAGAGTCGCCAAAATTGGCATTTAGCTACTATACTATTTTAGTAGCTAAATGCCAATTTTGGCGACGATATATATATAAATATATATATATATATATATATATATATATATATATATATATATGGCGACAGCTATAAAATGAAAGATACTTGAAATATATATATATATATATATATATATATATATATATATATATATATATGTCGCCACATCCCCGCAATCACCACATAGTTGTGGCTGGTGTGGTGTGGTCGGTACGGGTTCGTATCCGATGGGGAGGAACGTATTTATAGCTCATGCTTCATTAAAGCTTTCTTATAGTATTGTGGTGTCTTTGTTAATTGATTCGGTCTGAATTTGTCTGATTTGTCAAAAGAACTTCTGAGTTGACTGGTTCTGGCATTCAATTGTTGCCATTCAATATTTAATACTTAAATATGTTATTAATTTTGATTATCCCACCATATTACTATTTGTGCAAATGTATGTGACAGATTTTTATTTTAATTTTTCTGTTATTATGAAGAACAACTTAAATTAAATTTATATGAATATTTACAAAGTACTTATTCTACTGGTAAGTCTATTATACAAATTTACTAGAGTGACTATATGTATATATATATCTGGGAGATCGATTGGGTGAGACCTTCGAAATCTCCTCAGCGAACGGACTCCTCTAATTCTGCGCCTTTTTAAAAGACACCTAGCCAAACGATTAAGATGGTTTCCCAGTCGCGCTGTGTAATTTGCAGCCTGTATATTTATAACATCCCCGACTTTCGGCACTCCTATATGCAATAACGCCGGGCGGGAGCTATTCGGGATTTATAAATGGTTACTTTATTTTTCAAAGACAACGCATATCTACTGCTCAGAAGCCATCTTAGTTTTCCCAATCTGTTCTTCAGGGTTACAGAGACACTTGTGATGTGTGTGTTAAAATTCGAGCGCCTGTCTAAGTGCACCCCTAAGTATTTGTATCTGTCGTGGCGCGTTACCAATTGACCGCGCAAGAGTACTCCCACACATATATCCGCCCGTCACATTGGCACATTTATTTAAATTTATGCCAATATTCAAACGCTTGGCCCTCATTTAAAAGTTGTGAAGGTGTTTCTGCAGGACATCAGTAGCTTCATAAACACATTAATTTCTGAATAAGATGACTGTGGCATTTGCAAAAGTGGCGATGGTAAGGTCGTGTGGATCCGCGACTTCAATAGTAGAGCCAGTGGGCATGTCGAAGTTAAAGAGGGTGTAGAGCATGGGCACACTCCCTTGAGAAACGCCAGCCCCGATGGCCCTCATGTTGGACTCAACTCCATCGAGTACTATCGAAAATGACCGGTTTGTTAAATAGCTTTGCACAATCAAATTAAGTTGAGGTGGCAACACGGGCTTGATTTTGCAGAGTAGTCCATCATAACAGACAGAAGGAAGCATTCGATCCCATAATGTATATATATTCTTAATCAGCATAGCTGAGGCGATCTAGCGATGTCCATCTGTCAATCCGGCTGCCCGTCTGTACGTATGTATTAACGCAAGGATCTCAAAACCTATAATTTTTAATGTAGGTCCCCATAGTGCCCGAGTTACCTTCTTGGCAGTGGACGATAGTAACAAGTTTGTCTGGAACGGGCTAAGTTTCCTTGTCCATTCTCTTTGGTTATGTAGATATTAAGTTTGAATTGAATTGGAGATAAAGACATGCACGTCTGTGCAGATTGAACAGTAAATGCGATATGTTTTATTCGACCAAGTGACATTCTGAAGTAGCCCAAGTATCACAGTATATAAGGATGTATGTATGTACAAATGTGTGGTTGCCGTTGGTGGGTTCAAGACTGCTGAGTTGACATCTCAAGTGGTCTCTGAAGTTGATGTTTCTGCATCCTGTTAAATTGCTGATATGGTGTTTGTACAATGTAGAACAATGTACTCTGCTTTATGTGGTCATCGTCTTGTTGGTATGTAGATACATATGTACTTACATATGTGTCTATGTACTCATTTGGTTCAGTTGCGTTGTATTTATTTGCTGCTTCTTGGTGGTTTCGTGGGTGCTGTGACTGATAAGGTAACTCCCGCGCAGCTCGAATTTGTTTCCGATAATCAATAATTTGCACCATTTTTAAGTAATCAATATCGAAATCCTGTTTATTGAGCAGATTTAGTAAGTTATAAGAGCTAGAGTCGACAAAATTAGCATTTAGCTACTAGAATAATATATATGTATATATATATATATATATATCAAGTATCTTTCATTTTATAACTGTCGCCACATCCCCACAATCACCACATAGTTGTGGCCTGTAAGTAGAGGCAGTGTCAAGTATTGTGGTCGGTACGGGTTCGTATCCGATGGGGAGGAACTTATTTTTTGCTTTGAATATTTTTTATTACTGCTAAAGCAAACGCTAAAGTGTTATTCTTAAATTTACTTAAACTTAAAACCATTTTTACTTTTATCGTTTAAGGTTTGTGCTGAGGAGAAATGTCAGGAGGAGGTAGTTTTGCTAGCAATTAACTACATGGATCGCTTTTTGTCAACAAAATCTGTTCGAAAAACTCATTTACAAATCTTAGCAGCCGCCTGTTTATTGGTTGCTTCCAAGATACGTGAGCCCACCTGTCGGGCGCTTTCTGCAGAGCTTCTTGTATTCTATACGGACAACAGCATATATAAAGATGATCTCATTGTAAGTAATCCTATCACTTATAATAAACACTTGCTTGGATAAAAAATGTATTCGTTTCAAATTGCGTTGTTACTGTCATTAAAAAACAAGAAAGAAGGGCTTTGGCATGCAAAAGATTTAATACCCCTGCAGTCCGAACCTTTTCCTAATGCTCACAATGCTCACAATGTTAAAATATCTTGAAAAACTTAACAAGTTTTCAATAAAACAACTTAATTTTCAACCGATCGTTCCCATGGCAGCTAATATAGTCGTCCGATAAAAAGAAGATCTTTCATAAATATATGGAGAACATTTAAACAAAAAAGGTTTCCATAGAACTTAATATATAGAAAAGATTTTGCATAAATGAAGGCAACATGCATACAAAATAAAGCTTATAAATGGCGAGTTTGGTTAAGATATCTTGAAAAACAAAAGTTTTCGATACAAAAACTTAATTTTCGACTGATCGTTACTATGGCAGCCATATGAGGAGCATATTAAAACTAAAAAATGTCGAGTTTGGTCAAGATATCTTGATAAACAAAACAGTTTTTCATACAAAAACCTTCTTTTCGATCGATTGTTCCTATGGCTGCTATATTATATAGTGGGTCGTTCCAGCCGGTTCCGATAAATGTACTGCGTGCGACAGAAAGAGGGGCGTACGACAAGTTTCATGGCGATAGCTTGAAAACTGAGCGATTACTTCATCGATTACTTAATCGGTAAAATATAAGTTCAAAAAATTTTAATTTTGCAAATAATTACTTGACAAACTGTACGTTCTTTTAGTTTAATATTAATACATTGGTTTGTATTTATTTTAAATATTAATTTCTTATTATATTAGACACTGAACCAACCCATTAAAAATGGGTAAAAGGGTATACGGTATAACAGGCAGAAGCATATCTGACCCCTTAAGTATATATATTCTTGATCAGCATCTATAGCCGAGTCGACCTAGCCATGTTTGTCTGTCTGTTCGTTCGTCTTTTTGTTTGAATGCAAGGATCTCAGAACCTTTGTGAGCTAGAGACTTTAAATTTTAGGTCCTCCTAGTGCTTGCGCAGTACAAGTTTGCTTCCGATAATCGAAAACTGGCCCCGTTTCCAGGCAATCGTTAAAATTTGATTAAGTTGTAAGTTCTAGGATTATCAAATTTGACATGTAGCTTTTAGAATAGTATATAAATATATATAATCAACTACTTTTCATTTCATAGATATCATCACATTTAAGAATAACACTTCTTGTTTAATTTAAGAATTCGTTTGCTTTAGCAGTAATAAAAAGTATAATGAGCTATAAATACGTTCCTCCCCATCGGATACGAACCCGTACCGACCACACCACACCAGCCACAACTATGTGGTGATTGCGGGGATGTGGCGACAAATATATATATATATATATATATATATATATATATATATATATATATATATATATATATATATATATATATATATATATATATAAAGTATCTTTCATTTTATAGCTGTCGCCATATATATATATATATATATATATATATATATATATATATATATATATATATATTTATATATATATCGTCGCCAAAATTGGCATTTAGCTACTAAAATAGTATAGTAGCTAAATGCCAATTTTGGCGACTCTAGCTCTTATAAATTACTAGATAAACGGAATTTCAATATCGAGTTCTTGAAAATGGGGGAAAGTTATTGATTATCGGAAACAAATTCGATCTGCGCGGGCACTAGGAGGACCTACATTCAAAATTGCAAGTCTTTAGGATTGACAGGTGGCCGGCCATGGCTAGATCGACTCAGCTATGCTGATTAAGAATATATATACATTATGGGGTCGGATGCTTCTTTCTGTCTGTTACATACATTTGCACAAATAGTAATATGGTGGTAAAATCAAAATTAATAATATATTCAAGTATTAAATATTGAACTGCAACAATTAAATGCCAGAATCAGTCAACTCAGAAGTACTTTTGACAAATCTTACAAATGTATAAGTCAAAATAGGTCTATTCAGACCGAAACAATTAACAAAAACACCACAATACTAGTAGAATGAAGCACGAACACTAGTACATGAAAACCGAGAAAGACTAAATAAAGCACATTGGTAATATATATCTAAATTATTGATCAGATTTCGATCAAATTTAGTATCACTCAAGAGAAGGTATAATTTGGAAATATCGATACCGACAATCCTGAATACCCTTTCGACGTTCGAAACTAGTGAACAACTAGAGTCGACAGACAAAGAAAAAATAGATCTTACGGAGGAATACGAGTCGGAAAGTAACTTTGATCCTGACATAAAAGAAAAAGATCTACACGATCTAACCATTCCTGCTTTAATACTATTACCCGAATTAGCAGGAGACAATTGGTCAGAATCCGACGCAAACTCCAGTCCCGATTACGGTCATTACAATAGATGCCTGGTTCACTGAACTGTTAACGCATTAAGTTCGAACTCTTGGAACCGCTCATTAATGTCTGAAGAGCCATTTCCAAAAAAATCTTCAATATATCCCAATGTGAACACCAAGGTTACAGGCCTTCTTAACGATTTTGCTTTCTAAACAGTACACATCTTGTTTAATTGTGAGCGTTTTGCAAGATTGTAGTTTATTTCTACCACAAGGGGTAATCTGCTAAGGAATTGGCGGAAATGTTCTCAAGTAGGCTAAGAACTAATTATAATATTATTAACCACGCCGAAAAAGAAAAGAGGTTTGAATTAAAACACTCCGCAGGCGGACCATCGGAGCTCACTAGACGAGATCATTCAAAAATTAAAAAAAAAAATCAAAGAAAATCCTCAAACTAGCCTCACACAGTTGGCATCGGACTTAAAAGAAAAAGACTGCAAGAAGACAGTAAGCCACGAGCCACTTCGTAAAGTTTTACAAATTCATAAATACCCCTCGCAAATAGCTAAAATAACGCCATTACTGTCTGTCTGTCAATGTTAACAAGCCCGCGGAGTTATTTTTTTGCGGCGAGACAAAAATAATGTTATACTATCATGACGGACCCAGCAAAGTTCTGAGAAAACCCAATACAACTCTGGAACAGAAAAATATAACACCAACAGTAAAGTTTGACAAACTTTTTGTAATGGTGTGGGGCTGCATATCGTCAAAAGGTGTTGGTGAGCTGTGCATTTTCAATGATGTGATGACGAAAGAGTTTTATTTGGACATTCAAACGAATGAATTGTGAAGGAGTGCAATAAAGTTTGGTTTCGTAGACCACCAAAACCCCAATAAACAGACGTAAAAACTTTATCAGGACAATGACCCCAAATACAAATTGTTTCTGTGCGGAACTTGGCTGCTGTACAACTACAGCAAAGTCATTGACACCCCTGCCCAGAGTCCTGACTTAAACCTAATTGAACATTTGTGGGCTTTCCTTAAGAAGCGCTTGGGGATACGGAGCCCAACTAACAAAAAGGCACTCATCAAGGCAATGCAAGATGAAAAGATAAAAATACCTGAAATGTATTACCTGTCTCGTCGTCTGCGGGCTGTAATGGATGCTAATGGCCAATATACCAAATATTATTACCACCATAGCTAAAGTTTCCTAGATATAGTTATATATACAGTTATAGTTTTAATTTTGCAAAGAATTAATTGACAGTGCAATAAATGCCGTATATTAGTTTTGTCTGTTTTGTTACTTTTGTATTTTGAAATTTGTTATGTTTGTGCCTTATATCTATGAAGAATACTTAGAATAAAAATTCGATGCAAAAAAAAGTTAAGAAAAAATAGGTTAAGTCTGCCTGTTACATACATTTGCACAAAAACAGTATACCCTTCTTACCCATTTTTAATGGGTTCACGGTATAAAAGCCACCACTGAACAGTGCAGCGATTGTTTTGTTGAGCCAATATGACCTCCAGCGGGAGTGGCACCGATTTGTATTCTTAAGCGAGGGCAAATTTAATTTGGAGGTCCCGGATTCTCAAAACAATTACTTTCGCGATTTAAGAAAGGAAGAGCATAAACCTGACCGATTGCATTGTCGAGTGGGCGACGTAATGGTTTGGGGATTTTTATACCCCTGCAGAGGGTATTATAATTTTGTCGTGAAATGTGTAACGCATAGGAGACATCTCCGACCCCATAAAGTTTATGTATTCTTGATCAGCATCAACAGCCGAGTAGATAGAGCCATGTCCGTCTGTCCGTCTGTCTGTTTCTATGAGAACTAGTCTCTCAGTTTTAAAGATATCTTAATGAAATTTTGCAGAAGTCCCTCTTTCTGTTGCACGCAGCACATACAGCTGTGAAAAAATAATAGCACCACTACAACACATTTTGTTCTTGATGAAAAAAAATGCGATTACTGTTCCGATTTTTGTGAAATTTGATTTTTTTTATATCGTTTGGTATTCCCCATAAACAAAAACAGTGTTAGCGTTCTTCAAATTTCTGTCTATACCTTTTTTTTTTGAGAATTTTAAGAAAAAACCCCCAAAAATGCAGAAAAAAAAAAATAGCACCATTAGTCCTTTTCTTAACGAATCCTCGTTATATCGCGGAATTGTCTTTGCAGAATTAACGTGTTAATTAGTTTTGACTAAGATATCATTTTTTCTATCATAAAAGTTAATAATAATCATTACGATGGAACGTGGAATGCACTGCACTGCAGAGAAGCGCGATTTTATCTAAAAATTGATATTGGACGGAAAAACTTGCAGAGAAGTTGGTCAATTTGTAGGATACTCTAATAAAATAATTAAAAACGTCTTAAACTATCAAAAAAATATTGAAACACGCGGACGATAACGATCTATGACCCATCTGTCAAAGGTCTGATTCGTCAGAACACGAAGGATCCCTTCAAGCCTGCTACCGAGCTTAAAAAAGAGCTTAACATAAATGTGACGGAACAAACAGTTCGCTATATCTTAGGCAACATAACCTAAAAGACTGCAGACCAAGAAAGGTACCACTTTTAAACGCGACACCTATTTAAACGCGACACCTAAGCGCATGACGTTTGCCAGCGATCATGCAAATTGGACGTCCCAACAATGGAGGAATATTCTATGGTCAGATGAGTTTAAGGTGGCTATGATTGGTGGAAAGAGATCTGGATCATTCGTTAGACGTCCAAGGAACACAGAATACAAAACCATTAAGCATGGAGGGTGTGGTGTAATGGTATGGGCCTGCTTTTCCTACTATGTAGTAGGTCCAATTCATTGGAGAAAACCATCATGGATCAGTACGTGTGTCTGAAGATCATGGAGACAGTTATGTTACCCTTTGTAGAATACGAAATCCCCCTCGTACGGGTGTTTGAACAGGACAATGACCCCAAACACACCAGCAAGAAAGCAAAGGAATGGTTCAGGGCAAACTCTGGGAACGTTTTGGAGTTGCCTGCTGAGTCGCCTGACCTGAATCCCATCGAAAATCTGTGGTCCGAAGTCAAGAAGGCAGTTGCTGCTTCCCAACCAACCACTATCGGATCACTTTGGGAAGAAATTAAAGAGTCCTGGTCCAAAATTCCCCTAAAACGATGCCAGGACTCAGTTGATTCCATGCCAAGACGCTGTGCAGCTATTATTGCTAATAAAGTGTAGCATGCGTACATATGTATATACATACATATGAATAAGGCTGCAACACTTTGTTGTTATGCCAACATAATGCAAACATAAGCAGCGACTTTGTCGCAGCGCGCCTAACGCTAAGTGCCCTCTGCGCATATTCAAGTGCATACGAAATATGATCCGCACTTGATAGCAACGACCGCCCAAATGGCTAAGTCAGCGTTCTCACGCTTGACCGTCGCTGTGTATACATATGTGCGCGCATGACTCTCTCTGACTCTCTTGTTGTATATAAGCCTAAAAACCATGTATGTAAAACGGCTGCTCACTGCTTCACGGTGGACAGCTCTAACTCCAAGAATCATTGAATAAAGAACCATCAAGAAAGTCTGACGTCTTCTAATCAGGGAACTATTATGGCGACCGTGACAGGACGGATTCCAGCAGAGGGAGGCATCAACAACAAGCAAAGGCGGAATAAAAAAAAACACAAAAAAAGGCTGAGTGAGTAGAGTGTAGTGAGTGTTATGGGTCGCGGTGGCCGGGTTAAAAATTTGAATAAAGAAATTGCTCACATTAAGTGGCAATTATATTCACCCAAGGCCAACACACCGTGGAAAGCAACAGCAAGGCTACAGGCCATGCTTGACTTTTATCAGCAACAGCTGAAACAAATTAAAGAAAACCCTACACCACAGACTCACTCAGTGAATATCAAAAATATTCAAATTGTTAATAACAAAGCTATAACCACACCACCTCCCAAAAGCAAAGTGCCTAAGTACGTCAAGCAATGCCCAGCAGATTGCCCTGGACCTCTGGACAGCCCACACTGCAGATCGACTTGCCTGGCAAGGCAATAACCTGTGCGAAGACCGGCACCGGTTCCGCCTGAGCCCATAGGCCCAGGACAACAGCAGCTGAGAAATCAACAAGCGCGAGAGGCACCCCCGCCCCTTGCGCCTTCGAAGGGAGCGTCAGCGCAACCATAATGGTGATGACCAGCTGACGCGGAAGAACAGGAACAGCGGACACCAGCTATAATTTTAAAATATATATATTATTATCGAAACAATTTATGTAAAATTGAGCAGAAAATCTTTTGCCCAATCAGAAGTGAGGCCCATAAAGCCAAACTAAAAAATTAGGCAGGTTGCTATGTCAAAAAAAAAAAAGGAAAATTTTTTTTTACACGTCTCAGGCACTGGGTAAATTACCCAGTAGCAAACAAATTAATCCAAATCTTAAATTCCAAATAAATTTGAAATTTTAAAAATAAAAAAAAAATAATAAGTTTTCAGTTCAGTCAGTTTAATCAGAAATAAGAAGAAAAAAAAAACAAATCGAATCAAATTGAAGCCATAGGCAGGAAAAATGTTCCATTTATGAATAGTAATGCAATAAGCAAGTTTTCCAAAGATTTTCTAATTCAATCGAATCATAATTTTGAACAGAACTCCAAAATGGGACTATTAGACGTTAAGTCAGTGGATTCCACTGCTAACGTTATAAATAAAGTTGAATCAAACAACACCGATTTAAAATTAACAAATATATTACTGATAATCATAGTTGTTATAATGTGTGCAAATTGTTTTTATAAATATATTTAACTGCATAACAAATGCCTTAAGAAAAGATTCATGAGCCGAGCAAATGACTTGGACAAAATTTAAATTTGCACAGCACAAACAACAATGATTAATCATAATTGACAATATAATAACTATAAGATACCAGTTAAGCAAAAAAAAAAGGAAAAAAAAAATAAATAATAATAAATAGTAAGAATATCCCAGAATAATCTTAAAAAAAAAAAAACAAAGTAGCTTGTCGATATTATGGAATGGCCAGAACTTCTTGAGCGGATCCAAAATATTAAAACGACATTTGAAAAAGCGTATAAATGTCTAACACAAAATAGACAAACGCATATAGATACAGTTAATAGGCACTCCATAACATTGATCGACAGCTTTAACGAAGCTCGATTATTGATATATCAAAATAAAGATGTATTAACCAATGAACATTGGTCAGAAACGTCAAGGTTGCTTATAAGACTGAGAAATAATATACAAACAGTTAAAGACAAGCATAATTTAAATTTAATACTACCTTCTATTTTGAATACACCTGCAAAGTTGGAACTCGGTGAAAACCTTGAGGTTCGGACTGAGGATATTCAATTAGAAGAAGAAGATTTAACAAATCTAACAATCCCTGCTGTTATCACACTGGATTCCAAAGATATTTTATCCGAAAGTGAAGAAAGTGATGATAATAGCCGTATAATGGTTGACACAGCCGCTGCCCAGAGGGCATATATTAGGGAAATTGCACAAGCAGTCCCAGAATTTGACGGAAAGAAAACCCGTCTTGAAAAATTCTTAACGGCATTAAGACTTGTCAACCTAACAAAGGGAACTTATGAGGAAATTGCCATAGAGTTGATTAAATCAAAAATAACGGGCACAACCCTCAACAAAATAAAAAATGAAACCACAATAGATGGAACTATTGCAAGATTAAAAGCCGTAGTTGTCGGTGAAACACCCGCCAACATAAAGGCAAAAATGGACACTTTAACGCAGAAAGGCAAAACAGCCACTCAGTTCACAACTGAACTAGAAAATCTGCGACAGCTTCTTGAAGCTGCTTATATTGACCAAGGCATACCATCTGAAAATGCTGACACGCTCAGCACTACAGAAGCCATTAACACAATGATTAGTAAAACTAGTCACGAAAGTGTTAAAACCGTTATGGAGTCAGGTATTTTCACTACCATGGATGCTGCCGTTAGTGCATACATACGTACTAGCACAAGACTTACTGGTAGTGTGAATACAGTGATGTACTCTAAAAGAGGGAATAACAACTACCGCGGTAGTAACAATCGTGGTAACTATCGTGGTAGAGGCAATGGTAACTACCAAAACAGAGGAAATAATAACTACGGTAATCAAAACAACAATTACCATAGAGGCCGAGGAAATGGAAACAACAATTCAAACCGAGGCCGAAACAATCAAAATAATAATAATACAAACAATGTTAGAGTAACCCAGAACAATCAGGGAAACTCTCAACAACCCTCAGATATTCAGCAGTAGAAAATTATGCGGTTCATACCATCATCATCATCTTAGTTTGAATATATTTGTAAACTTTTTCAATGTGAAGACAAATAAAAAACTTGTATTTTTAATAGATACTGGTGCAGACATATCTCTGTTAAAGGAAAATTCTGATATCTTTCATGATATCCAAAAAATAAAAAGATCAATATTCAAGGCATAGGCCAAGACATAATACAGTCCAAAGGACTGATTTCAATAGAGATACAGACAAGTAAATACATAATTCCATACGATTTTCACTTAGTAGATTTGCATTTCGCAATACCTTGTGATGGAATAATAGGCATTGACTTCATTAAGAAATTCAATTGCCAGTTAGATTTCAAACCAAATGAAGATTGGCTCATAATGAGACCAAATAATCTAAATTTCCTAATTTATGTTCCAATAACATACAGTTCTGGTAATAATTCCATTGTTCTACCAGCAAGATCCCAAGTAGTCAGAAAAATTCACCTATCATCAGATGAAGATAGTGTACTAATTCCAAACCAGGAAATTAAAGAAGGCATTTATGTTGCAAACACAGTTGCAACAACCAAAAATGCATTTGTCCGATTACTGAATACGACCAGTACCGATCAAGTAGTAGATATTAAAAATTTGTCATATGAACCACTTTCGAACTACGATATAGTTCAAAACAATCCCGAAAATAGAGAAAAAACTGTCTTATCTCAATTAGCTAAAAATTTTCCACCACAATTCAAAAACGAATTGACTAACTTATGCACCCAGTTTAGTGACGTATTCGGACTCGAAACCGAATCGATCACTACCAATAACTTCTACAAACAAAAGCTAAGATTGAAGGATGATGAACCAGTCTACATAAAAAATTATAGAAACCCTCAAAGTCAAATAAATGAGATACAGGTACAAGTACAAAAATTAATCGACAATAAAATAGTCGAACCGTCTGTATCCCCTTATAACAGCCCACTTTTGTTAGTTCCGAAGAAATCTCTTCCAGGTTCTGACAAGAAAAAATGGCGATTAGTAATTGACTATCGTCAAATTAATAAAAAACTGTTGTCGGATAAATTCCCGCTGCCTAGAATTGATGACATTTTGGATCAACTAGGAAGATCAAAATACTTTTCATGCCTTGATTTAATGTCAGGATTTCATCAAATTGAACTCGAAAAAAGTTCAAGAGATATAACGTCTTTCTCAACAAGCAATGGCTCGTATCGCTTCACGCGATTGCCATTCGGTTTAAAAGTAGCGCCAAATTCTTTCCAGAGAATGATGACTATAGCATTTTCCGGATTAGAACCTTCTCAAGCTTTCCTTTATATGGATGATTTAATAGTCATTGGTTGTTCCGAAACACATATGCTCAAAAACTTAACTGATGTTTTCGAGAAATGTAGGAAATACAATCTTAAATTACATCCTGAAAAATGTTCATTTTTCATGCATGAAGTCACATTTTTGGGACACAAATGCACGGATAAAGGAATCTTGCCTGACGACAAAAAATACGACGTTATTAAAAATTACCCAGTTCCACATGATGCGGACAGCGCCAGACGATTCGTTGCATTCTGCAACTACTATAGACGTTTTATCAAAAATTTTGCCGACTATGCTCGTCACATAACAAGATTATGTAAAAAAGATGTAGAATTCGAATGGACAGCTGATTGTCAGCATGCTTTCGAACATCTCAAATCGGCACTAATAAATCCGAATTTATTACAATACCCAGATTTCAGCAAAGAATTTTGCATAATAACAGATGCAAGTAAACAAGCATGTGGAGCAGTTTTAACTCAAAACAAAAATGGACTCCAACTTCCAGTTGCTTATGCATCAAGATCGTTTACTAAGGGTGAAAGTAATAAAAGTACAACAGAACAGGAATTGGCAGCAATTCATTGGGCAATAACTTATTTCAGACCATATATTTATGGTAGACACTTCAATGTCAAAACAGATCACAGACCATTAACATACTTGTTCTCAATGGTAAATCCAAGCTCTAAGCTAACTCGTATGAGACTTGAACTAGAGGAGTATAATTTTACAGTCGAATATCTGAAGGGTAAAGACAATTTTGTAGCGGATGCGTTATCAAGAATAACCATTCAACAGCTACAACAAATAAATGGATCAATAAAGAAAGTCACTACAAGATATCAAAGTAGACAAAATTCCTGCGCAGGAAAAGAAAAAATAGAATTGCCATGGCAATCTATAGAAAAAGCTTCAAAGCCCAACGTATATAAAGTCATTAACAATGACGAAGTACGTAAAGTAGTGACCTTGCACGTAAAAAATATGCTATGTTTTTTTAAACATGGTAAGAAAATTACTGCAAGATATGATGTTAGCGATTTATATACCAATGGAACTCTTGACTTAGGTCAATTTTTCCAAAGGCTTGAAACGCAAGCCGGTATAAATAAAATCAGCCAACTCAAAGTGGCACCGTGGGAAAATATCTTTGAACACGTTTCAATCGATAATTTCAAAAATATGGGCAATAAAATATTAATTTCATTGAGAGTAGCGCTACTCAACCCGGTGACCCAAATAGAAACAATAAAAGAAAAAGAAGCTCTATTGTCTACATTCCATGATGATCCAATACAAGGAGGTCACACAGGCATCTCAAAAACCTTGGCCAAGGTCAAAAGACATTATTATTGGAAAGGTATGACTCGAGATATTACTGAGTACATACGAAAATGTCCAAAATGCCAAAAATCAAAAGTGACAAGAAAAATAAAAACTCCTTTAACAATAACTGATACACCAATACACGCTTTCGACAGGGTTATAGTAGACACCATTGGTCCACTACCCAAGTCTGAAAATGGAAATGAATACGCAGTCACTTTAATTTGTGATCTGACTAAATATCTAGTCGCGATTCCAATTCCAAACAAAAGTGCTAACACAGTAGCAAAAGCGATTTTTGAGAATTTTATTCTAAAGTACGGTCCAATGAAGACGTTCATTACGGACATGGGAACAGAATACAAAAATTCTATAATAAATGATTGTGCAAGTATTTACAAGTAAATAACATAACATCAACTGCACACCACCACCAGACAGTTGGAACAGTCGAAAGAAGTCACAGAACTTTTAATGAATACATACGTTCATACATATCGGTTGATAAAACTGATTGGGACGTATGGATCCAATATTTCGTTTACTGTTTCAACACAACCCCATCTATGGCACATGACTATTGTCCATATGAACTTGTTTCGGTAAAACAAACAATTTATTAAAACATTTTAATAGCACAGACACCATAGAACCTTTATATAGTATAGATGATTATGCTAAGGAAAGTAAATATAGATTAGAAATAGCATATAAAAGAGCTAGAATTATGTTAGAAGAAAATAAGAGAAATAATAAGGAATTATATGATAAAAAAGTAATAAACATAGATATATCGGTAGGAGATAAAGTCCTACTTAAGAATGAAACAGGACATAAGTTAGATCCAACTTATTTAGGACCCTATACAGTAGAAAAGTTAGAAGATAACGATAATATAATAATTAGGGATACTAAAAAGAAAAAACAAAAAGTACATAAGGATAGATTAAAATTTTATAATAATTGAATTGAAAACTTTAATATAAACAAAGAAAATTGTTCGAACAAAATAATACAAAACAATAAAAAGAAAAATGGAATTTAAGAAAAGGAAACAAAAAAAAAAGAAAAGAGACAACATTTAAAATAAAATACTAAAACATACATATATTTTTTAAATACACATAGTTTTAAACATATACACTTACACATAAATATTAACAAACATTTTTATATTAAAATTATATAAACAAAAACAAAAAAAAAAACACAAAAACAAAAATAATTAACATTAATACTTAAAATAACTACATAAATTACGTTATTTTTTTAAAAGGAGGAGATGTAGCATGCGTACATATGTATATACATACATATGAATAAGGCTGCAACACTTTGTTGTTATGCCAACATAATGCAAACATAAGCAGCGACTTTGTCGCAGCGCGCCTAACGCTAAGTGCCCTCTGCGCATATTCAAGTGCATACGAAATATGATCCGCACTTGATAGCAACGACCGCCCAAATGGCTAAGTCAGCGTTCTCACGCTTGACCGTCGCTGTGTATACATATGTGCGCGCATGACTCTCTCTGACTCTCTTGTTGTATATAAGCCTAAAAACCATGTATGTAAAACGGCTGCTCACTGCTTCACGGTGGACAGCTCTAACTCCAAGAATCATTGAATAAAGAACCATCAAGAAAGTCTGACGTCTTCTAATCAGGGAACTATTATAAAAGGACACTAAACTAAATATTAAATGATGAATATAGATTTAGTATTAATAGTTCAATATTGTTAACCAATGAATTCCTCACTTATTAGCCATTTTTTTATATTTTAAATCGATTTTTGAATACTGGTGCTATTATTTTTTTCGCCATAGGAACGATTGGTCGAAAATTAAGTTTTTGTATGAAAAAACATTTTGTTTTTCAAGATATCTTGACCAAACGCGTTTTTAGTTTTACTAAGCTCCTCATATAAATGCAAAATCCTATTAAGATCGGACCACTATATCATATAGTTGCCATATGAACGATTGGTCGAAAATTAAGTTTTTGTATGAAAAAACATTTTGCTTATCAAGATATCTTGATCGCCATTTATTAGTTTTACTTTACTCCTCATATATGTGCAAAATCCTATTAAGATCGGACCACTATATCATATAGCTGCCATAGGAACGATCGGTCGAAAATTAAGTTTTTGTATGAAAAAACATTTTGTTTTTCTAGATATCTTGACCAAACTTGGCATATATTAGTTTTACTATGCTCCTCATATATATGCAAGATCCTATTAAGATCGGACCACTATATCATATAGCTGCCATAGGATCGATCGGTCGAAAATTAAGTTGTTGTATGAAATTTTTGAGTACCAGAATGAATGCAGTCATACAAAATCGTTTTGGAAAAGACATTTCGTGAGGCATGAAATTAGTTTGGAACCTTGAAGTGGAAGTTTCAACATGATATAGATCCAATCCACACCGCGAGAGTCGCAGAGCTTGGCTGGATCGTGAGATTGTTACTGTAATGAGCTGTTCTCCTTACTCCTCTGACTTAAATTGTATAGAAAATATGTAGGGATGGCAAGCAAAGAAGGTATATGAATCCGAAAATCAATATTCTACAAAATCGGAGCTTATTGAGGAGATCCAAAAGGCCTGGTCAAAAATAATAGGATGTATAAAGTTATCCTGTTTAACGTACAGAACATATTTTGCAAATATGTGACATTCGCATAAAATTGTAAGAATGAACTACTTGTTTAATGAGTTCTTATATAATGAAGCACGTATCAAATAATTTTTGTATATATCTTTGAAAATTAATTTGAACCTGAAACGTCATCCACCAATCCCAAACCTCCTTTCCACCAAGAAGATAGAGATTTTCCGAAAAATTAGAAACACCTCTCAAATAAATTTAAGCGAAGATCTTTAAAAACAAATAAGTTTAATACAAACGCGATTTTTATACACCTTCGGGTGGAATATCCCCAAAAAAAAACCCTTCTAGCGTGCATATTCATCACATAAGGCAGTTAAAATGAGAATTTGAGCTTTCTAACTTTTACGGTTTGAGCTCTGCGTTGATCACGTTGATCATCCGGTCAGTCCGGAAAAAAGTTTAATATATAGAGGTGTGTAAACCTAACCAAAGTTGGAAAGTTTTTAGAAAATTTGAGATTCTATTCAAATATTTATCTGTAAATTCTTCACGAGATATATCTAGTTCGTTTGTTCGTTCTTTTTTTTCATGGAATTATTATTCGAATAATTGGTATGGCTGATAGCAGGTATAGCGGTCTGATACGGGTTCAAATTCGATTGCAATTTTGCAATTTTGTATCTATATTTATTATTGCCTGAGCAAACAAGCTCGTAGCGCGAAGTGCATTTGATTTACGTAGAAGGGGGTGCATGGTAACCCCTAGTCGTGTATGTTGTTTTCGTATGGATTAATTTATATAAGCTCAATGATCTTATTCTGCAAGTCGATTGCTCCAAACTTTACAATTGAGCGGACATTAATGTTAACATTAAATCTTTTATGATACCCTGGGTAGCGGTGTCTTATATCTTCGTCCCACTTGATTACCCAGCAAGGTCTGATAGGCCTGCCTGATTCTCAAGGAAACTTATGAAATTAAAAATGTTGAAGTCGAGGTGTTATAGAAAGTTTAAGAAATTTGTAAATCATCCAGATTTTTCCGCTATGCTAAATTCCACATGTTATCATTCGCCGTTTTCTACATTAGTTGTAACCTAATCCTAGCATCAAAAACAAAATTTACGCAGCTCTATTCTGTGACCATCCCATCATGGTTTTGGGAAGCGAATGAATTTTCAAATTATCCGCTATTCTTAAAGCATTTTATAAAATCGTAATATCACAATTGCAACATTTATGAAGCTCTACTTATTATTTCATCATCCCAGTACGAGTTCATAAGCGTAGATTTGCAACCACTTACCTTTTCGAATTAACTTCTGTAGCAGTTAATGGATTCAGGAAAGAATGGAAGTTTGACGTCATTTACACAGAGCATTACTAATGTTTCGATTCCCCAGGTAGTCACCTCGGCCCGCCACTCCTTACTATTTTTATCAATGACCTTACCCCGATATTGTCTTACTCTCGAGTACTAATGTATGCCGATGACGCATATATTAAAATGATCCCTGTAATTTATTACAAGCCGACTTGCCGAAGGGCATCAACCTTCTTACTTGGTCTCAAATGTAAGGTTATGACGCTTTAGAAACTTTCCTCAAATTAATGAAGCGGTAAATGATCTAGGTTTCATTCTCTATCATAAACTTAAAGTCTTAAAGCCACATCCCAAACTTGCTAATTGTTATCTAATAGTATTTAAGCAGATACATTAACAATTAAAATCAGCTAATATTAAAAAAAATACACAGCCAATTTTGAGAATTAGCTATAAATATCGACGAAGTACAATTTGCGGGGGGAAGAAGTAAGAAGGCAATGATGTTTTAAAAATTGAATATGAGAGTGAAAGCGTAACTCATAAACTGGAACATCGTTCTTTCATTCTTCCGTGAGCTGACGCAATTTCCTAGTTAAGCCCGAAACCCATTTAAAATGGTGTAATGGTTTTGTGAAAATGTATATATATTCTTGATTATCATCAACAGCCGAGTCGATCTAGCCATGTCCGCCCGTCTGTTCGACCGTCTGTCGGTCTGTCCGTAACTTTGAACGTAGTGCCCGCTCAATATTAGTTTGTTTCCGAAAGTCAAAAGCATGTTTATTGAGTGAGTCTCTTAAGATTAAAGAGCTAGAGTTGCCAAACTTGACATGTGAAGTATCTTTTATTTGATAGCTTTCGTCAACTCCTGTCTCCATCCCCTAGCTATACGTAACATAAATTAATAAACTCTACTCACTTATTTAATATATGGGGTTTCCATAACGCAACAAGATCAGCTGCTGAAAATTTAACTAAGATCGGTTGAGAAACACAGAAGTAATTCAAGAAAACGTGTGCTTTTGTTTGCGACAGCTAGCGGAAATTGCAATTTCTGTATAGATTTCTGTGCACACATTAATGAGCGTCTTTATTAAATTCTAAAAATTGCATTGCAATTGCAATTGTATTGTATTCTGAGCTGTGTGCATGTCCTGCTCTTTTAATTATTTTTTTTTTATCATCGTCATCATTTTTGGTTTGGCAGTCTAGTAGAGGCGTTAGCATATAGTGCGATGTGCTACGGGTTTGAGTCCTATTGAGAACACATTTTTCTTTTTTTTTAAATATATTTTTATTACTACAAAAGCAAACGAACTTCTAACGCGAGCTGCAGTTGGTGATGGTAGAAGAAAGTTGAGGATATCTCCAAGTATTCTTTAGGTAATAAGTATTCTTAAAACCGATGAAATTTGATTAAAAGAAAATGGAATAGCCAAAAAACCTAGCAAAATGTATGTACCTCAGGGAATAAGTATATGTGCATTTTTATTTTTTTTTTGCCATTTCAATAATACAACTTCAACTTTTTATACCCTGAACACATTAAAAATTGGTAAAAAGGTATATTCTTGATCAGCATCAATAACAGAGTCGATCTAGGCATGTCCGTTTGTCTGTCTGTATGTATGAACGCAAGGATATCAGAACATATAAGAGCTAGGGACTTGAAATTTTACCTGTAGGTTCTCCTAGTGCCTGCGCAGATCGAGTTTGTTTCCACTAATCGATAATTTACTCCGTTTCCAAGCAATCGATAAAAATCGATATCGACATCCTGCTTATTTAGCAAATTGGTTAAATATTAAGAGCTACAGTCACCAAACTTGATATGTTGCTTCTAGAATATTATATATATATCAAATATCTTTTATTTTATACCTATCGCCACCTCCCCGCTACCACCTCTGAGCTATAAATCAAGTTAATAACCCAACTCATATTGCCCACCAATTTAAGCCACAATTTTAATGCAATTGACTTTTTGAGAGTACACAAATATTCTATGGTACAATACTGTATGGTACAGTACTGTAGAAAATTTCATTAAGATCGGTTAAGAAAACCCCAGCTAGCAGATGGCGGAAATTCCGAGAATTTCTGTATACATATACACATACATTCATGAGTGTCTGCTTCGAATTCTATCAACAGCAATTGCTATTATTTTCTGTGCTGCTATTTTAATTCGTTTTTTTTTTTTCTCAATAATATATGTATATATCAATAATTATATGTGTGATGTTGAGTAAAGGCAGTGGCAAATGGTGAAGTCTGTCGCAAGTTCGAGCCCTACCGGGGAAACTATTTTTTATGTTTTTTTGGCTGGTGTGGCTGTTGAGTAAAGCCGGCAGCAAGTAATGCGGCTAGGTGCGACTTCAAACCCTGCCAATGGAACGTTTTTTTTTTATACCGTGAACCCATTGAAAATGGGTAAAAGGGTATAATGTTTTGAATTTATGTTTATTACTTCAAACGAGCGCGTAGCTCGTGCTGCATTTGGTGTTCGAATAAGAGGGTTCAGGGTATTCCCTAGTCGGGAGCTCCCAACTAGAACCTCTTACTTATTTTTTTGAGGTATACCACGTTTTGTTGTGTATATTTTTTTTCTGTATGCCAAACTCTTTACTGTTCTTCTTAGGTACCGTTATCATTAAATTGAGTGATGCGCGGTAATTTTTTGACGAAATAAGTATATGTGCAAATGTGAGCTTTGTGTGGTATTTCGTGTTTACAAAAGGAATATAGCGACGTGGAAATATAATTTAATATTAAACACATTTTTAAGAGTAGGAAATAGGTTCGGACAGTATACGTTTTAATTAGGTAACATTTATTTTATTATTATTAATTCAAAATAACACGTGGAATGCATTTATCGTAGGAGCAGCGAGGTGTACCGGCACCACAATTGCAGAAATAGCTAAAAGAGTAAATCGACATAGATTTACGATTTCCAACTTCCTCAAAAATGTCGATAATTTCGGTAATATTAGGCGCTGTGACAGACCGACCCTTATTAAAAGGGCATGTCTTGTATGGAGATCACACGTCATTTACATCTTAACATATCTAGAAGTCGAGTCCATAAAGTTTAAGTGGAAAATAAAAACGTTTCATATGCTTACCGAGAGCCTGTACCTAAGCTAATGCAGAAAAATATAAATTTTTGACCCATAAGTAACAGAATGTAATTTTTTCGGACGAGAATTCAATTTGAATGGTCCAGACGGTTCGGGAGTGCCGGCGATCAAATATATGGCAGTGCCTATGTAATTTATTTGCCATTTTATGGTGCACGTTTATAGCGGACGATAGGTCTTGTTCGTATATGTTGTCACCTTACAACAGTTTCCGCTTGTGGAATTGTGAAAACATACTTGTCAGTTTATAGTCTCGTCCTTTATTAGATTGTAGCAGGAAGTCTCAAATAGATAACCGTCCCAAACCAGTAGGTCCCTGTCTATAATTCGTACTACTATCTTTCCCCCTACTGAAAATCCTGTTCTGCCTGTGACAGTTATTTGTTTTGATTTTTCCATTTGATATTGAAATAAGGTCGGACGTTTGCTCGTCCCTCCTCTGGAGCTTGATGCACCTCGCAATTTCCAGAAAAGTGCTATGAAATCTCCTAACATGGCCGTTTTGTGTGCTATGGAGGGAAGGAAACTTTCAATGCTGATCCCAAAATTATTCAAAACTAAAGCCCTTATGGCCTCGGCTTTAAATGGTGTACGTCAGGGATACTCGGCCCTTTTTTTCAAGCGCATTGAGCGCATAGAACTTGTGGGGTTTGTGCTTAAGATCGCAATCACGAAGTCCAAACCAAGGTTCAAACAATGCCTATCCTGTCGGAAGGCACTTGATAATAAGACGTCTTTCTGTATTTGGATGTAGATGGGTTTACATATATTTGCTGGGGCTGCATGTTGTTAGTGGGTTTGGCCTGTAGCTGATCGGACTGCCGTTTTCCAACCTCTTTAAAAGTCAGGCTTTTCCCTTAACCAAACTGCGAGTAGTTTTCTGTATAATCCTGAATTTCTACGTCCCCATAAACTTTAATTTTCGAGATTTCCACGTGTCTGGCTTTAAGTTGAGTCGAGTTCAACCCATCTGTTCCAGTTAAAGTTCTCAACGAGCATTGAAAATAATAATTTGGACAATCTTCCCAGTAAAAAAAAACACGTCATTTCCGCCTCATTTCTTTTGTAAGCTGCAGAATTCTAATAATCGACAGTTATTAAATTCAAAAAGCATTTCAAGAATGTAAGAACAATTTAAAATAGCTTTGACATGCAGCTGCTTCGTAGCCTTCACGGCGCTCTCCGATAACCCTCCACAGCGAATTGAGTGGTTTTGAGGTTTTCCGCTTATGAAGGTCCTACAAAATGTATGGTGATCCCGCCGAACAGGTTGAAGCTTAGGCCGCGCCTGTCAAAGAAACGTTTAAGTCGTTGGCACTCGAGGGCAATACGATACAACGAGATACGCCTTGATTGGGCGCTTGCTCAGATGTCAAAATGCATCCAAATTACTACTCCAAAATAAAGTACCACTCCTAGAAAGGGATACTGCCCCGCATTCGGCTTTCTGGCAGCCGTCTCGTAAACCGTTTGCGTGATGCAAGCAGGATGATCAAATATATCTGCCGCAAGAAGGTGCATAACGATTGAGCTACGGCATGTAAATTGCTTCGATGAGTGTGATTTATTAGGGATGCTTTGTGTAAATTGCTTGATTCCTCCTTGCAATCGCCCACCTACGCGAATAATAGAAATTCCTTCTTAATTTTAAATGAAGGGATTCAAGCACTGAAGTTTTATAGAAAAATTTTTTTATCTTGCAGTTAGGTAAAATCGATGATGTCCTAAAATTTGCCGCTTTTCAGCTCTACGCCACCTATAAACGTAGTAGAAGGACGTCGTTTACAAATTAACATTCACCGATAACGTTGTAAATCATCATCGTCTTAATTGCACGTTGGACGGTTGCATTGTCATTGAAGTCCATTGAATGAAAATTTAAATTTTGAGCAGTGCAGCAGGCAGTATGCTGATGCTCCTGCGGTGGAGAAGAAGAGAGCGTTCTAGCTGGCGCCGAAGATATGGAGTACAGCGCTCGTGATATGGTGGCCTCAGTGGATGGGAAGCGCTTAGAGGCCTTCAGTCCGAGTTCCATCTCTGTCGTCGATTTCTACGGCTTGGTGTATAAGGCACGCGACCTTGGGTTGGTCTCACGGTTCATGATTCCGTTGTTACTTCCGCAGTGCATGTACTCCGCGACAGCCCGACAACTGTAGGACCACACTCCTCGGAGTTTTTGGCGTTGCTAGTTTGCCCTGCTTGGGCGAAGAACCATTTTGCTGAAGTAGGAAAAGAGATACGGTGTTTAGGGATATAAAATTGAAACACAAAGAGCGACATACATGTTAGCTGAGAATTTTGTAACTACGGGATACTGACATTGGTGTCAATTAGAAAATGAATAAGTTTAGTAACGATCTTCTTGTTGATGCTCCGGGCGGTAAGTACATCTATCATGCGGGCCATGTGATCCATACCTGCATACGTAGCTTGGATTCTTCCGCGAAGCTATTTATTGGATTTAAGGTTATCTTCTCTGACGCTAACTATGTCAACATTCATTCACGACTTGGAGGCTCCAACAAGGGCTAGAAATTAATTTAAATGAACCATTTATTTCCTGAAGCATACATAGCCGTATACATAGCCCTTGGTAATAAAGCATGCTCGATCAATGTTTGATATCGAATGACCCAGCATAATCGAAGCCTATGCATGGTCAGGAGAACGTGGTTAGTTCGGCAAGTCACCCATGAGTTGGGTTTGCATCTGCTTGCGATTACTATACACACTCGATAGGTATTATTGTGGTGTAGACCAGATTCCGTAGTTTTAGAATCAAGAATGTCACTGGATTAGGTAACCGTGAGATGCGGGAATCTTCGGTGGGTGTGCGGGCCGACTGGGCCTCCGTTGAAGAGAAAAATTTCCCTCGTGACATTTTCCGCGTAATCTAGCAATTGAGGGCACCATCATAAAGCATAACGTTACCCAGCAAGTGCTAACAAACGGCGACCAGGAGGCGAAATACAAGTTTGAGGAAACCAATGAAACCAATCCTTTTATTTGCGAAGACGAGGATATACAGGTGGCCATTGAAGGCTGTCGCTTCAAGAAATGGGAACTAGGCAGCCATATCGTTCTGGTGGCATCTTGGTATGCTGTAAATGCCCGGTGGAGATCCGCAGTTGTCCATCAAAGTATTAAAGAAATGGGATTCGAAGCTGGTTACTCAACGCGTCGCCGAGCTGAGAAACAATGCTTGCAAACTGGACAGTACAAGCTGTGCTGGCTGGTTCTGATCAGCTAAAATTGGCCTATGTATCGCGTGTTAATCCACGTAATAATTCGAGACACTTTATTTTGGACACCCAGCAGCTTAAGCCGTACAAGCTTGCCACGCAGATTAATCTAAGCATGGATAACGCCTGGGGCATATTGCGGTGTATCATTGACTTGATAATGAAGCAGAAGGATGACAAATATCTGATCATGAAGTCGTTATTACGCTTGCTCGATACACCCGATAATACATTCGACTCAGATGATTCGGACGAAAATTTAACCAATGCCAAATCACTTTAACATATTTGTTTTAAGCGTTAGCTTAAATCATGTAATTATAAATTGCCTTCATATGCAAGTTCAACGAATTCCTCGTAAAGCGCAGAATGGAAGCAGAAAAAAAAGAGAACTGGTTTTCACCTTGGAGAGAGATGTGAATGCATGAATTGTTGCATATGGTAGGAGGGTCGGATGTCTCAACAGACGAGAGACTTTAAAGCGCTCACAGATAAACGCGATAAGCGAGTGCACTTAAACTTGGTATAAGCAGCTTATTGAACATACACAGATACTCCTTAGGGTACTCAATGCAATAAGTATGTATAACAAACTACCCTTGAGCTTTCGATAGCTTAGTGCGGCTGACGTTCTGTCAACGTTTGATGAAACGGTAAACATGGGCTACGATATTGGGATTTGAAGGCAACTTTGCCTACTTGCCTCATATGCAATAATAGAGTTATGGACGGATTTGGTAGGCTGGCCATTCGGATTGCGGCAATAGTGGCTATTGTGGTCCATGTCAGATAATTGGTTACTAGGTCTCGTGAGGGAACACATCTGCTAGCTAGATAGGGTTGTATCATTTACCGTAGTTGGTGGACTGGGTAATCTCTCCATAGAAAAGCTCCTGGCTTTCGATAGACAGGTGTGACAGCTGTGATGCATATCTCAGTGAGAGATGAATAGCTTTCGATGATCAGATCCTATGTCATGAAGCCAGATCTTAACACGCACAAAGAATGGGAGAACCATCCCGCTGGATCCAGCAACTTGGCGAAATCTCCTCATGTTTCGTATAGCAGAGGAACTCATCGGTGTCTGCTTTCTCTGTTGCTCGCCAACGGGTATTGTGGACGAACTTTTATGAACAGTTGCGGCATAACCCGAACTGCAGGGCAGCAAGCGAAATTAACACCCAAGGTGACAGTGTTGACCTTATAATCACAGAGGTCGCCATCACTTTTCCGATAGCAGATTCTTTGAAATTCAATGTGTGTGTAATATCGGCATTGAAAACGTAGCGGAAGAAACGGAATTTCAAGATCTGAATGGTTAAATCGGACTAGAGAACTGGTCCTCTGTTTAGGACATTCATCAAAGTTTTGCCACTCGAGGCGTTTGGCACATCGTCAACCTTTGTGGTAGTGATTTCTGGTTTAAATACAGCGTGTTGAGGGAGATAGAAGTTATTAAGGCCGTTACTAGCAGCGGCTTGACTCATATGATCAAAGCTCGTGAGTCGAACTTGCTCGCGGAGTCGTTCTGCACTTGTAGTGATATTTCTCTTTAAACAACTTTCTTTTTCAGAAACTGAGTGAGTGCTTTGTATCCAGAATAATCCAAACTGATCTGATTAGAATTCTTGAAGGGTAACGTAGCTGTATGTCTTCCTGTCTTAGCAATTTTGATTTTGCGAGTGAAGCTATTTTGGCAGAGTGAGGTAGAATCTTTTGCCAGTTTGGCTTGCAAATCTCCATTCGTGGTTCTGGACTGACCAGAATTCTTGTGGAAAAGGATATTCTCGCGGCACTGAACTTAACTTTTGAACTCCTGGTCTGGTCTCCATGCCCAGTAGTGAGCAGCATATGGTTGGTTGTGTGCCGCCGAGGAGGATTTACGGAATGATGTCTGCTTCTAATACCACGTTAATCTGAGAGCACGAGTGGAATAAGGAGTAATCCAATTGGATTTTTCGTAGGTTCCTTAAAATGCTATTAGAAATCGGACATGACAAATTACATACCATATTGGAGAGAAGAAAGGCGGAGTTTTCTTTTTGTTGGAAAGAGATCACTTATGCCTCTGAAGATATTTGAATATAGATCTAGATTCCAGCAAAACTGACTGAAGATTAAAAATTTTAGTTTCAATGGTTTTAGACTTGAGAACGATTGCCTTCTTTTTCCCTACCTGTCCTGAACAAACAAAAACAGTGTCTGTGAAGCCCGATTTGATGACCGATTTCGGTGTCCCATTACAACATAAGACTGTTACTGATTACGACAGTGAAAAGAGTAAATAGAAAATGGTGGACACTGGATACTTAATACTGGTTGCCCTATCTAAGCACCAGAAGCTAAGGAAAGACTAAATAAAACGAAAGCTGAACAGCTTATACAGAGTGCATTGTCTTGCGCCTTAACTTCCCATTCGGCGCACTATGAGCAAGCTCAATGACTCAAGCTCTTAAAACCTACAAGATTTTCTAAAAAAAACCGCTTCTCACTAATTTAAATTGAAATAAATTAATTTTCGTCCGATCATTCCCATAACAGCTGAGCATGTTGAACATGAAAATATAGACATTATTGGGGCGACGATACTTCCTTTTGTTTATTACATTACATTCACACAAATCGATTCTAACATTATGACGCAATAAATAAACATTTAAGAGAACTCTTCTTTGGGAGTGTTCGAATAGAGGATACCATGAAACTACTTCTACCGACATCAAATACAGCCCGCATTACGCGATAGTTTGCCTTGGCCTTACTCTTTTTTTATTTTTATTTATTTAATGTGTGAAGATATATATAATATAAATAAAATAAATATAATTATACCCTGAACCCATTTAAAATGGGTATAAGGGTATATTGTATTTGTGCAGCATCTCCGACCCCATAAAGTATATATATTCTTGATAAGCATCAATAGCCGAGTCGATCTAGCTATGTCCGTCTGTCTGTCCGTCCGTATGTATGAACGCAAGGATCTCAGAACCTATAAGAGCTAGAGTCTTGAAATTTAAGATGTAGGTGCTCCTAGTGCCTGCGCAAATCGAGTTTGTTTCCGATAATCGATAACTTACTCCGTTTCCAAGCAATCGATAAAAATCGATGTCAATATCCTGTTCTTTGGGCAATTTTGGTAAATAATAAGAGCTATAGTCACCAAACTTGACATTTAGCTTCTAAAATATAATATATATATGCATTTGATGTTAAAAGAAGAGGATTCAGGGTATCCCCTAGTCGGGAGCTCCCGACTAGAACCTCTTACTTGTTTATAATATAAATAAAAGAAAAAAAGTTAGTTACAACAACCAAAATATGAATGTATGTTCGTCGCGCTCGTTGCCACGCGGCTTTGATAATTTATTTGTTTCTTAAAAGTTCTAGATACAATTTTCTGCAGTTGATCTTGGTAATAGAATATTCCTAAATTAACCAAAAATTCAGCTGCATTAAAACTGTTGTAGGTAAGCGCAATCTATGTCCCTAATCTGTGCATACTATACGAGAGCCTACAAAATTTGGTGTATCTAGCACTTTTACATTTTGAGCTAGGCCTAAAAGACAGTATATATTAAAACAATTTATATACCCTTGCAGAGGTGTGTATTATAATTTTGTCGTGAAATGTGTAACGCATAGAAGGAGACATCTCCGACCCCATAAAGTATATATATTCTTGATCAGCATCAACAGCCGAGTCGATATAGCCATGTCCGTCTGACCGTCTGTCTGTTTCTATGCGAACTAGTCCCTCAGTTTTAAAGCTATCTTTATGAAACTTTGAAGAAGTCCCTCTTTCTGTTGCACGCAGCACATATGTCAAAACCAGCTGGATCGGACCTCCATATCATAAAGCTGCCATAGGAACGATCGGTCGAAAATTAAGTTGTTGTATGAAAAAACATTTTGTTTTTCAAGATGTCTTGACCAAACCCGGCATTTATTCAAGTTGTCTTGACCAAACTCGGCATTTATTAGTTTTACTACACTACTCATAGATATGCAAAATCCTATCAACATCGGACCACTATATCATATAGCTGCCATAGGAACGATCGGTCGAAAATTAAGTTGTTGTATGGAAAACTTTTTTGTCATTTAAGATATTTTGAGTAATCTCGGCATTTAAAGATTTCACTATGCTCCCTTCATTTTTTCAAAATCTCATTTACATCGGACCAATTCATCATATATCTGCCTTAGGAACGATCGATCGAAAACTAGGTTCTTGATTAAAAACCTTTTTTGTTTATCAAGATATCTTGGCCAAGCTCGGCATCAACTATTTTCCCTGTGCTTCTTAGATACGGGCAAAGCACTTTAAGCATTATGAAAATGTTGAGTCTGCAAGGGTATTAGATCTTCGGCGTGCCGAAGATAGCCTTTCTTTCTCGTTATCAATATTTTTGACAAGTGACGAGATATCGATATGGTATGGGGGAATATATATCAAATACTAAGCAGCAAGCATGAAACGGGCGGCTGATTTTATTTTTGTTGAACCGACAATTCAGCAATCGGTGTCGCTTTTGAATAGTTTAGAGGCATTTGTCTGGCAATACCACATTAGAAATGTTGTTGAATTGAATGTTTGGGCTTTGATCATATTTTTTGTATTTGAACATTCTGATGTGCAAGTAAGCCAGTTCCTTAACAAGCAAAGGAAAGTCTGCACAAAATAAAGAAAACGTGAAGCCAAATAGCGGGCGCGATGTGACAAAGGCTTATCCTCTCATTATTCTTTAATTTGCTTTAATTTTGATTATCTGTATTTTGACTCCTTACTTTTACTCATGCCATATTAACCTTAAAGTAACGATACAACCTCTATTTATTCCTCATTCAATCTTTATCAAAAAAAAAAAAAAAAAGAAAAATAGTCCAATCAAGTTCTTTCATTATTATTTTAATGCTAGCTTTTTACGAAGGAAAAGTTATATAACAATTCCTATTAGTTATCTGTTAGTCGAGCAATCTCGATTAGCGAAGATTTGTTGAAACATTATTAAGTGGTCGTCATTATAACAACAATAGATTTTAAAATGTCTACACTATCTTACTCACTTTCAGAAATGGGAGCTATACGTGTTGAGCCGTCTAGGCTGGGACATTTCATCTGTGACGCCCTTAGATTTCTTGGAGCTCTGGATTATACGTCTACCTATGAAGTGTAAGGACTTTTCTGACCTGAACACCGAGAAAGTACGCCACCTCGCTCAGACCTTTATATGTCTAGCAGCAAAAGGTAAGATTAGTAACAGCCAACACTATGCAACAAATCTAACCCCTTTTTTTGAGGTCCCCTAAAAAAAGAAATTAATTTTTTTATTTTTGGTATTGTTTTTTTTTTTTTATATATAAGTTTATTACAAAACGGTTAACTTAGGTGGTATTTCGCCAAGCCTGGGTGTGTCCTCAGGCTTTTTTTTTTTTAATTTTTGAATGTGATTTTATATAAATAAAGAATTTTCAAGTTAAAACAAAAAAGTTTACCATAGAAAATAATTTTTTCTTTATTCAGGAGCCCCAACTCAAGAAAGTTAGGGTAGCCTACCGGCTTAGGGCTGTGACATACTGCAATTGAAGCATAGTTTTTAAATTTTGTTGTTTAATATACTAGAAAAAACTCTCCGGCGATGCCATGGTCATATTACTAATTTTGAATATTCGATGTTTTTATACCCTTGCAGAGGGTATTATAATTTTGTTGTGAAATGTGTAACGCATAGAAGGAGACATATCCGACCCCATAAAGTACATATATTCTTGATCAGCATCAACAGCCGAGTCGACATAGCAGCACATATGTCAAAACCAACTGGATCGGACCACTACATTTTGTTTTTCAAGATATCTTGACCAAACTCGGCATTTATTAGTTTTACTTTACTCCTCATATATATGCAAAATTCTATGAAGATCTGACCACTATATCATATAGCTGCCATATGAACGACCGGTCGAAAATTATGTTGTTGCATGGAAAACTTTTTTGTCATTCAAGATATTTATGGCATTTAAAGATATCACTATGCTCCCTTCATTTTTGCAAAATCTTATTTACATCCGACTACTATATCATATATCTGCCATAGGAAAAACCTTTTTTGTTTATCAAGATATCTTGACCAAGCTCGGCATTAACTATTTTCCCTATGCTTCTTAGATAAGGGCAAAGCACTGCAAGGGTATTAGATCTTCAGCGTGCCGAAAATAGCCTTTCTTTCTCGTTTTATAGCAATTTGAATATGCATGTAGCAGCGAACTCGCTTGTTTAATGTACTCAAACTTCATGCAGATACATAAGCAAAGCAACGCAAAAATTGGTTTACGATTGGCTAAAGGCGCTAAATTTGCTACCGTTAGATGAGTAAATATTGAGTAAAAAAATTTATAGTGTTTGGGAAGGTGAGCGATATATAGAATAAGACCAAATAAATGCATTTTAGCATTATAGTAAGATATATCAATATATATTCTATATTAGAAGCTATATGTCGAGTTTGGTGACTCTAGCTCTTATTATTTACCAAAATTGCGCAAAAAATGGGATATCGATATCGATTTTTATCGATTGCTTGGAAACGGAGTGAGTTATCGATTATCGGAAACAGACTCGGCTATTTATGCTGATCAAGAATATATATACTTTATGGGGTCGGAGATGCTTCCTACTGCCTGTTACATACATTTGGCTTTCGCACAAATACAATATACCCTTATACCCATTTTTAATGGGTTCAGGGTATAACAAGAAAGATCAGCCGCCTTCGGCATGCTACATTTTAAATTCACTTGTAGACATGACGCATGGCTTTGCAGATATGTGAGGAGAATCGCAAAGCCTGTAATTGCTGAGTTTTGTAAAAATATAACGAAAAACCAAAAAGTTTCACATTCATAAAATTAACTTATCACTGTTCTTTGGTTGTCACCTAACTATTTATTTATTTATTTTTTATAATTTGTTTGATATGAGCAACATCGTATCGCCATTGGCCCACTATGGCATATAGCTGCAAAGAAAGGATCGGTAAAAAATTAAATTTTTGAATTAAAAACCATTTTATTTTGTTGATATATTTATTAAAATAAGAGTTACATAAGGAAACTTAATTTTCGACCGATTTTTCAATCCGGCTGCCTTCTACATATTTACTCACCACCGCTTGCCTATATTAATCATCGTTTATATGAGCTATAGAAGGCAAAAAAAATGATACCGTTTGTCGTTGTGTTCCCAAAGTCGATTCGTTTAATGTGTCCTGTTAATACCCTTGTGGAGGGTATTCAATTTTTCTCATAAAATATAGAAAGGGAGTAAGGTCGATGTGGAAAACATTTATGTAGCTCTATTTTTTTATAATTCTCCATTTCATCATTCGTGAAGCGCAGATCTAAAACCAGTAACCTTGAGTTTACTTCATTAGTAATTGATGGTTTTAAGAGAAGAATGCAGACTGACGTCGTCTACACTGATTTCAGTAAGGATTTTGACTACGTTAATCACTCTTTACTGCTTCATATATTATGGCTTCTCGGCTTACCATTGCGTAGCAGAACCCAAAAGGTTATTTCAGAAATGCTTTTTCGAAATCTATTTAGGTGATTTTCGGTCTCCTCAAGGTAGCCATTTTGCCCGCTACTCTTTACTTTTTGCATCAATGACCTTCCCTCGATACTGTCTCTCTTTCGAGTATTAATGTATGCTGATGGTGTGAAATTATGACTTGCATATAAAGATATGGCATCATGTTATATTTTACAAGCCGACATTGATAAGCTTCAGTCTTAGTGTCAAGTCAACCTGTTAAATTTAAACTTTTCGAAATCTAAGATAATGACTTTCCATATAAGCCCTCCTCATCTGATTTCTTACACACTTGATAGTACTTTTAGTGAAGTTAATGATCTAGGTGTCATTCTTGATCATAAACTTTATTGACCGTGGTCAATAAATCCAGAATTGTCTTGGGTTTCCTCAAGCGATGGTCAAAGGAGTTTTACGATCCGTACACGACAAAGACCCTTGGAGATTCTAGGCTATGCCTCATGTATTTGGTTGCCACAATATTTTATTCACCGAGACAGAAGTAAATCTGTTCAGAAACAATTCTCATTGTTTGAACTTTGTTGTTTAAACTGGGGGCCACATCTGACTTCCTTAATTAATCGTAGAACCACGCTTGATGTAATATTTATTCAAAAGCTAAGTACGGGTTAAATCTTCTCTTCTTTTTTGACTAACCAATTAAATTTCTCTATTCCTACTTGACTAACATGTAATATTACACCTTTGTCGCTGCAATTTGCTTAACTAACTATGCCTTGCATGAACCGTTCAGGGTTCTCTATGATGATTATAACAAGCATTATAGAGTATTTTGCTCAGAGCCTTCCCTTCCTCGTATAAAGTCTTCTATTCTAAACGATTTATTAATTAGTCTTAGTATATAGTTAGAAGCTTGTATTCGTTTTTTACTTCGCGACTCGTGTCGTGGGATGCAGTACATTGCATCGGGGCTCGAACGAAAAAAAATTTCATTTGATAACGAGGTAGCCAGAAAGCAACGATCTTCCGTTCCAATAACACTGGACAGATGATTGAAATAACTTCCGTGTCCGCCGATAGAAAGATATACTTCGACCTCAGCCTCAGATAAAAGCAACTTCTTCAAGGGTATCCCCTAAGGGTCAGAAAACTTCGTAAACAGGTCCTCTAACCATTCGTGCAGCAGTGAATTTATTGTCGTGACTGACAGGCATTTTAATCTCCAAATATTGAAGCTCGCTCTAAACGCTTTAGGTCCGCCGAGTCTGGGACAACGTCTCTTAAAGTAAAATGTTTAACTGAAATATCAGCATTATCTCGTGATTAAGCACTATTTGGTATATATATATTAAGGACTATTTGGTATGTTTATTCACATAAGACAAGTCCCCCTTGAAAACGACCCCAAAAACTGTACGATGTGCTCGCTGGTGCACACACTTAAAGTAGTGGTACTACAAACTGACTTTTTAGAGATAAAAGAAGACAGCTATGCGAAGACTTAAGGTATAAGCTGGAAAATTAATACCTATCTTAAAAAAACCCATTTCTGTGATCAAGATTGTAACAAATGACTTTCGATTGAAGATTATAGGGTGGTTTTCGCGCCGGACATCTTGTGTTAAAAGCACCCCCTGCAGGCTTGAATACAATGGGGTGCACTTTATTCCAGCTAAAGGCGAACTGTGCATTTGGGATGGTTCCTTTTCATGCTTCAACCGACATTTCCGATATCTATACGGAGCTTGTGACGTTTTGATAAAATCCTCGCGCTTGCCTCGGTCGCTCATCTTCGCCGCGAGCTTTCGCAACATCACTTCGGAGCTTTCGCTCTTCGGTGTTGAGCAACCGATTAAGAACGCACGGTTGCTGCGGCGACCGGCGGCTAAATTCAAACTATGAAGGGCTACTTGCCCATAACTGTGCACTTATTCTTATAATACACGAACTATGCAGCTAACGGCTCCTTGCCTTTTAATGTTAACTTAAATTAATTATAATATCGGCAGCTTCTTGCCTCTTACAAATCTACTCCCTTGGCGGCTTCTTGCCTCTTAAAAATCTACTACCTTATACTAATACAATTGATGCTTATAAACTAAAAAAACGATAAAATAATACTACCAATGGACCCTTGCCATGACCTTGGCGACGCAAACGACGGCTCCTTGCCGCGGGTTCAAAACTGTGGAGTGGTCACCTTAGCTGCCGCCTCACGACTTGAATATTTTGTTATTAATGTAAGCCGTTAAATGTAGTTATATAATAAATTTCAAAAACAATAACAAAACAAAATACATATAAACAATTGAGATGTTAATACTACTTATATTTAACAATATAATTTATTCAACGTATATATGTATGTTCTTAAATATAATTTGAAATTTAATTTTAACAATTGGTTCTAGTCGGGAGCTCCCGACTAGGGAATACCCTGAATCCTCTTATTCCAACACCAAATGCAGTTCGCGCAACGCCCTCGTTTGAGGTAATAAAGATAAATTAAAAAAAAAAAACAAGCCCTTGCCAGGGCTCGAGCTCGAAACTGACCGCATTACTTGCCGACGACTCTACTCAACAACCACACCAGCCAAAAAAAAAAAATGGTTTTCCCGGTAGGGCTCGAACTCGCGATAGACCGCAGCACTTGCTATGCCTCTACTCAACAGCCGCACCCATAATTAAGTACTATTGAGAAAAAAAAAGAATAAAAATAGCAGCACAGAAAACACTCGCAATTGCGATGCTGTTGATAGAATTCGAAGCAGACGCTCATAAATGTGGGTGTGCATGTATACATATATTCTTGGAGATTGCGTTGACCGCTAGCTGGGTTTTTCTTAACCGATCCTAATGAAATTTTCTACAGTACTGTACCATACAGTATTGTACCATAGAATATTTGTGTATTCTCAAAAAGTCAATTGCATAAAAATTGTAGCTTAAATTGATGGGCAATATGAGTTGGGTTATTAACTTGATTTATAGCTCTGAGGTGGTAGCGGGGAGGTGGCGATAGGTATAAAATGAAAGATATTTGATATATATATAATATCCTAGAAGCAACATATCAAGTTTGGTGAATTGCTCTTATGATTTACCCAATATGCTCAAAGTACAGGATGTCGATATCGATTTTAATCGATTGCTTGAAAACGGAGTAAGTTATCGATTATCGAAAACAAACTCGATCTGCTCAGGCACTACGAGGACCTGCAGCTAAAATTTCTCTAGCTCTTATAGGTTCTGATATCCTTGCGTTCATACATACGGACAGACAGACAGACGGACATGGCTTGATCGACTCGGCTATTGATGCTGATCAAGAATATATATACTTTTTGGGGCCAGCTTAATCGGACCACTTTATCATATAGCTGCCATAGGAACAATCGGTCAAAAATTAAGTTGATGAATGAAAAAATATTTTGTTTTTTAAGATATATTGACCAAGCTCGGCATTTATTAGTTTTACTATACTCCTCATATATATGCAAAATCCTATTAAGATCGGATCACTATATCATATAGCTGTCATAGGAACGATCGGTCGAAAATTAAGTTGTTGTATGAAAAATATGTTTGGTTATCAAGATATTTTGAACAAAATCGGCATTTATTAGTTTTACTATGCTCTTCATATAAATGCAAAATCCTATTAAGATCGGTACAGGATATCATATAGCGGCCATAGGAACGATCGGTCGAAAACTAGGTTTTTGATTAAAAACCTTTTTTGTTTATCAAGATATTAACTATCAACTATTTTTCCTGTGCTTCTTAGATACGGGCAAAGCACTATAAGCATTATGAAAAGGTTGAGTCTGCAAGGGTATTAGATCGTCGGCGTGCCGAAGATAGCCTTTCTTTCTCGTGTATATGTATTATTGTTTTTGAAATTTATTATATAACTACATCTAAGGTTTACATTAATAACAAAGCATTCAATTAAATTTGTTACGGGCAGCAATACGATTAAACAAATAAATACTGCATAAAACAATATGCTGTTTTTGGTATTGCCAGCTGAAGGAAAGTTATCGATAGATTCGAGGGGTGCGCAATTATCGGAGCCACCAGTTCCTTAGCGTGACTCTGTACATTTTTGAAAGTGAGTGCGGTTTTTGTTGTTGGGAAGAGGATAAGTAAGAAAAGATCCAGAGTCAAGTGCAAGCCGGCCGCATAGAAACAAAAAAAAATAAAAAAAAATATAAATTGAATAAAAGTGAACAAAAAAGATGCAAAAATATATATGCATATATGTTGAATTAAATTTATTATTGTCGCCAAAACTGAAGTCCCACAATACGGGAGGTGCCACAGGCGAGGATCAGGTCACCAGAGGATCGGATTGGCCACCACCTCTGGGTGGACCCAGATTTTTTTCATTTATAACATTAAATAATCGAAATTGATCAAAACATTTAAAAAAAAAAAAACAATCGAATAATTTAGATGAAAATGGCATTATATTATATTAATTTAATTATTATTATTCTAATAATCCATATTTATTATTATTAATTATAAGAAAGCGCTATTATTTATAAGTAGAGGCCACGCGCAGGCGGTGACGAAATGCAGTAATTTACTGATCATAATTTTCATTTATGGTAAACTTAAGGTAATTTATTCGTCCCAGGTGTTAGTGTCGTGAAGCCGTTTTCGCGTCTGCCCTACAAAGAAAAATTGTGAAATATGTTAAGTGTTAATTTATTAAATTTTTTTGTACGAGCAATAGTGAAATGTTCGAGTAAGGAGTTATGGTGGGTGAGATAAGGGTGTAAGGCGGGTGCCCGTCAGGATTTGGGAGTTGGCAAGTGCATTCATGGCCAACTCGTGGTGGGGAGGGCTCCGTTAGGCTGTCCACCGTATGCATGTTTTTTAGGTTGTCCGATAGAATGTTCGAGAAGTAGCCGAAATTCGTTAGTTCAAGTTCAAATATGAGTTATTTTGTTAACCGACTCTTTATCGAGGTCTTACTCACCCCTGGTTGATCTCTGTCTAGCCGGCAAATCGACAAAAGGAATATGAACGACAATTTGGATTATAACAAATTTACAATTACATTTATAGTTAATTATAGAAAACAAAATATTGCAAATACAAACGGTATTTTTTGTATTTTAGTTTCAAATATTGTAAATATACAATAGCCTCCGTCAAGTCAAATATTCGATATTTATAATGATTTGTCATCGATAGTTAGCAGCTCTCGTTCGCTCATCTCGAACCGTTGACGATAGTTCAAAGCTATCGAAAATTTATCTTTATGTAGTATCGTTGATGCACGACACTCGACAATCGTGCTGCCACCGCGTTATCGCCAATTTTTAATTGCTTTTATTTTATAAAATACACGAAAAGGTTAAGTTTCGCCGCCGAAAATTGAGTCCTGAGGAACTGAGTCCTGCGTTAAATAGACACCACCCTCGACTCATTTGGACATTCCTTACGTGGGGTGACTGAAACGAAGAAATACCACGAACCTTTGAACACGCACACAAGCATTTACGGACGCGTACAAAGTGTGTGAGCCATACAACGGCAACTTAAGATACTATCAGGCATGGGCTATTATTAAAATTAACATAACGGATGTAGCAAAGAAATTCTAGCATCACACAACACGGTGCTTATCTTTAAGGCCCCAATTTCCATACTAGATTGCTCATACAAATCCCGAAGGGTCCATTAAAAGGAGGCCTTACTTCGAGGTCATATTATATCACTTTTCGGAGAAAAACTTTAAGGCTGTTAGGTAAATCAAATCAAACCGATCAGCTGTTTATTTATAGAAGCGGTACTTTTGCCATTCACTTATAACCGACAACGGTCACTTGCCAAAGGAACCACGTAATGAGTTTGAAAATGTAATATTTTCGAGAATAGTGGTTTTGGGCTATTATTAGATATTCTCTATACAAGCAATGTAATAATGTTCTTTTCTGTTCTTTTTGTACCCTATCAACTTGACAGAATTCTAAATTATATCATTTGTAAGCAGCCCGTCAATGGGATAGCCCTTTCAAATGAGAACTGACAAGCCAATATATGTTATATATTTAAAAAAATAACATATTTTTACTACTTAATCATCATATTTCATACATATTCCTAAGTATGAAGGGGAACTAGTGATTTCTTTACTTCCTTCTGACTACAAAATTTAGGAGCAATCTTTCGAATGCACGTTTTATCTGATAAGCAGAAGAACAGATATATATATGTTTATATTTTGCATATATCTATTTGTTTGCACGTGCAATTTATTTGCAATAAAATAAAATCCGAATATAAACGGGCAGTTTGAGACTGCATTTTTCAACTGACAACACTTCTACATAAATTTCAACAATTATATTATTATAAATATTGCATACATAAATAAAAGTACTACAATCTGGTGGAGTGTTATAATGAGGTTGAGAAGAGGCTCACCCTTTTCACAAATATATATAGTAGTTATGAAACTCGAGGTAGCTGCGGACGACATCCTCAAGGAAACCGCTAACTCAGATGCGCTGCATGCGTTTGTGTCGTATTTGAGCGTTTGAACGTATTTCCCTAGCAAAGGAAACGGCAGCGAGATAAGCGCGCACAGAAACTCGAAGGTGGCTGGCTTCGCATGGTCAACCCCAAGGTGGCGGTCAATTCGAAAAGGATCCACATTTTTCAAGAAACAATACCCAAGGTGGCAAACAGCAAGCTTCTGGTAGCAAGCAGTCGCAAATACAGTTTCCAGAGTTAATGGACGTAGACCAGACCTAGACCAGTCCATGGCAAGATTCAGACAGGCAACCGAGTTTAAAAAACAAACGAAACCCAACGTTCCGTTTGATCAACCGCAAGCTTTAACGCGTCTCAATAACTCTGAAATAATGACGGGTCAAAATCGACATAGGTTAATCAACATTAACCAACTGGCCGCGACGAAGTAATCCGATAAGTACAGTGAACGGGCTTTTGCGGGAAATGCTGTTATAGAGGACGAAGTGCACTCCGATAGCGAGACCGATTCTCTTAATTTTTTAGAGATACTCCCGGTTGCCCTTTACCGAGTGGCAGTTGGCTGGAAGAAAATTCAAGTTTCTGGCGGCTTAGAGCTACATTAAGCCCGAAAAGGTGCCAAAAGGCGTTGTACCGTGCTTACAAAATTCACAACAAATGATATCTGAACATTTTTGGAAAAAATCCCCCTTTTATACCCATCGGTCCCATTAAATCCAAAAAAAAAAAAAAATGGCTAAAAAGGGTATAATGTTTTTGTGCAAATGTTTCCAAGCAGTCCATAAACATCGAAATCACGATTTCTTAGGTTTTAAAAGCTAGAGTTACCAAATTTGACATGTAGCTTCTAGAATGCTATAAATATTAAGTGTCTTTAATTTTATAGCCATCGCCACGCCCCTATTTTCCTTGAATTAATATTTATTATTGCTTAAGGAATCAAGTTCATAGCACGAGCTGCATTTGGTGTTGGTAGAAAAGGCTCAGGGTATCCCTAAGTCGGGAACCCCCACCTGGAGCCTAACATGACCATTTCATCATTCGGACAGAAAGCAGTTTTTAACTTGCATTGACAAATAATCAAAATTTTCTAATGTCCAGCCAATAATATCTCGAACGAAAGCAAACCACAAAATTCCGATCGTCTAAATTTTGAATATCTTTCCAGGAGAAAACCATTTACTATGACAACGAAGTGTCATCAATTTGGAGACAATAACTTCGTTATTATAAAATCAGTTTGGTATACACCTTGTAAACGTACACAGGGACAACTTAAATTAAGCTCATTTCATTATTTCTCTGAGTTTAGTTTTGCTCAACTGTATTCTTATCATTAATATGTACCTAAAATTAAATATGCTTGTCTCATTTTAGGATTGTACTCCTTCTATGGTATCTTAACACCCTTTCGACCTTTCGACTGACTAATTACTTCCATTCAACTTACATTCCAATAGAAGACGGGCACATACTTATTTGGGAAGAATATGAATACTTGCGGCACTTGACAAATCTAAGCGTGTTTTATGACATAATTAATATTTCTAGGAAATTGTCCTATTATTTCTATCAGTTGCATATACGAAAGTATTTGAGTACGATTAAAACCATTTGACAACTCTGTTGTCCACTTTAAGTTCTTACCATAGAACCGCCAGAAGGTTAGATTTTAAAGGAACAGCCTTAAAGGTTATAGCCGGCACGCCTGGGCAGGATGATATGGTCCAGGCGAGCAAAAGAACAGCTCATTGAAGCTAACGATAGACAGGTAGATGTCAACATTAGAACCACAGATCAAATTACCAAATCTTGAGTGTCACCAAGAAAGAATTTATTGATCACTTATACGAGACTTTACTAGCTAGAAATATAATCCCCAGTATCGAGATACAAAATCTCATATTTTCTAAGGTTAAGCTGCAGTGTAGGAGAGTACAGATATTCCCTGTTGCACAAGGCAGAGTTATAATCGATTTAGACGGTGATATGGTAACAGAATGCAACAACGAAGCGAAGGCGGTAGACATTCGCAGCCCCACAACATCACATAACTTCTGCACCTTCTTGGCCCAGTCATCTAGCAGAAATCTGGAAAAAAATCGACAATGGCGTGCTAATCGTTAACGACAGCAATGCGGCTGTCACCATTGATGGTGAGAGCCTGGCAAGGGTGAGAGGCAGTATGTGGTTCGTTCCGGAAGGATGCAACTGGAATTTAACAACCGCTTTAAAACCGGGGATGATCATGATTCTATTGGGAGAGAAGTTAACACTGAAAGCCCATCAACGATCACGCAGCCGGAGCTTTCGTGGAGTCGGCGATTTAAAAAAAGCCACCGGTCGCAGCCCTAAATAAGCGGACCAGCCAGCTGAGGCATTGCGAAGCTTGTGGAAATACAAGGTCAGCATTTGCCAAATTTGCCGCTGAAGTGCAACATTAGAGTAGGGGCTGAGCTTAGGAAAATATTTCCTTGCTTTCGGTCTAAGAAAAGTTATAAAGCGATAAATTGCAACGTTCTCTTTGATTCATTCCATAATATCTGAATCCACCGAGGAGATTTAAAGCCTGTAAATAATAATTCCTATAGAACATCATTAATTTACATGTTCATCGATGTTAATTTTTTTTTGGTAATGAAAAGGAGATTTTGCGGTTTTGTATTGATGTTGACCTGTCTATTTTCAAATTCAATGAGTTCTTGTGTCATTTTAAGTCTTTCAACGTTACCATGGTCCGGAGTGCCAGCTACTACTTTTCAAACGGTGCTTTTAGCGTGCCGATGGTGGATACATCTTGTTACCAGGAAGGTTCTCATGTTTCGTACGTTCGAGTCCAGTATCTGTCTTATATACGATGGAAGAAAATTATTTTTCAATTTCTTTGCTTTACTTTTTATTTCATTAGTACTTAAATATTAAGCATATTTTCAAATTGTGTGTGCATCCATAAGAATCCAAGTTGTCGTGTTCATTGTAAGTTTACATATTTGTAATCTCATATTATCTTTATGAACCACTGTCTCTATAATTAAGACTGTGCTCCCGAAGTCCGAATCTACTGTTTCCTCATTGTACAAAGGCGCAAGTCCCGTATTTTATTTGACATGAACCTTATCTACTTGAACATTTCTTTTTTGTCTTCGTTTAACCTCTGCATTATTCTGTTCTTTAATGGCTTTACATCTTAGTTCTGCGTCTGTCGATAGTTAATATTTCGCCTATATGTAACGGAATAGGGGTATAACTTGCTTTGTATCATGGTAATATCAGACTTACCATCTTCTTCTAGCGCGTGATAGTTTTGCCAGACGGTCGAGATGTATTTTTTGTCTCTTGGATTAAAAAATATTCGATCATTGTGTTGGTAGGTGAGGTAGCAGGGAGCCGACGTAAATGTCGTCTGCCTCTTGGCTTGCAATAGTCCTCTATTCAGGGGTGTCTTTGTTATGTGGTCCATCAAGGGTTTTCGTCTGTGTTTTGGTCCTGTAAGCCTGGCCCACGCTTGGTCTTTTTTTCACTGGCTATTGAAGCTAATACCTTGGAAATATACGCTTTTTACAAATTTTCGGGAATTCCCGGCTTTTGATAGAACTGGGAGAACCAAAAACAATCAAACTTTCTTATTATTTGGGTTCAGGTGTTAATTTGCTTTACCGTTTGAGTTAAAATGCGGCCTAAGAAATGGATGCTTACTTGCCTTATCTATTATGGTAGTGTCAGCACTGTGTCGCATCTAACGATACTGCTGAAAAAATTGGTAATCTAAGTGCTATAACTTCAAATACTCTTTGATGATCAAAAGTAAAAATTTTAAAGGCTTGGATTTCCAACGTATTTTTTAATTTTGCATCTAAAATTATAAACAGATATATTTTATACAGTCTGTCACGAAATGTAACTTAGACTAGCCTAATAGCCAAACGCTAACAATACGCGCAAACTTTTTGTTAGTGTAGCGTTTAATTACTCGAATATATTATGGAATGTTATATATTATTATATTATGGATAATGATATTACCTGATTATAGCTAGTTACATGAGATGTGGATTAATTTTCTATGCGAATCGTCAATATTATTTGCAACTGCTCTAACTAACACGTTCTGATCTTTATTGCTGCAAGTATCTAGATTTGTGCTAAATCTTTATAACAATTATTTTTTTGAACGTTAATGTCCTTAAATAATACCGTATGTGGCAAGCTGCTGCTCTTCACGCTGTCTCTTCATCACAGTAAAGATGCTTACTTGGTTGTTTTATTGAGCTCTAAACAAGTACAACTGAACGCACATCTTGTTCGGCGTCAGTTTGGTATCTAGTTAGTCCTTTCATGGTGGTCTTTATGCTTGGTTTTTTCACTCATGAACGCCGATTGCCGACGAAGATACTAAAAATCTTAGTCGAGACTTGAATTAACTACGAAATCTACGATAATCTCGCGAAAATACAGCTCCCGAGACAGGGATGTTAGAGTAGCTTTATGCGATGTTAATTGGTACGACGTTATGATAAATATATCTTTGACAATTTGGTTGTTCTTGCGGTTGGCGAGAAGTAAAGTTGCACTTAAGGATCTAATCCTTGACTCAATGAAGAGTCGCTCATCTCGACGATGTTGACGTCACAAGCTCGGTGCTGTGTGTTGTGAGTACTTGTAAGATACGGTTGCCCAATCGGACTAGCTGGTGATAACTCTTCTCTCAGGTAAGTGAAGGGCGTCCTCGGGCTTCCGTACGTTTGCCAGCACGTTTGCCACCAATGCAGTCTGCCGCTTGCGTTTAAAACGTTGACGAATCATGTTGATGGCGAATAGACTCATGAAGACTAGGGCCAGGGTGGTACCACTGCTGATGATTGGTACCGACAACAATTTAGACCGTAGGTGGCCGATGTGTTGCAGGTTCGTCACGCTTAATTCAAAAAGAAATGGCAGACTCAGATGTTCCCGGTACTCGGTAACATTGATCTGCGTGACGGCGGACGCGACTGGCATTTTCCTAAGGACACCATAGCTATTGATAAATGTGGCCATCCATTGTCCGTGATTGTGACGGACTCATCGTTGATAATGATTGCACCGTCATCTATGATGGTAAGCGATGGCCCGGGCGCGTGCTGCACTGTGCAGGAGTGCCGGATATGAGCTGCTGAGTGCAGTTCGTTGATTGTCTTACAGGCTAATTCAGGATTTGGATATATAATTAGGAAGTACAATATTTCGCTATTTTGAAAGGGCTTGATTCTAGCTACTTCTAATATGTCTGCTACGCTAGCATTTGTGAAGTGTTTAGTTAGTGTCATTTCTTTTATATCAATTTAATCTATAATTGCTGGGCTGATCAGGTTTATTTTTGCCAGAGTGATGGCGAGGATTAAATTTTGTAAATCTGTAATTATCATTCTATTTTTTGCCAAAAATGTCTCGTAGAGGTGTTCTATAGCGGTCCCGTCAGTTTTGTGTATTGAGGGTTACGGTCTTTGTTTGTTCGTTGAGTCTCGTTTGTAGTTTTGTAGTTATTTCTATTTGTTTGGTTTCTGAATCTATTAACTGCGTTTGCCTAAACTTTATTTGCTCCCAATCGTCAAAGTCGGGAGTTCCTGCTACTACTTTTAAGGCTGTTCCTAAAATATGTATACTACGAGAATGTCTATGATTAACCTTTACTGTTGCTGTTAATGTGTTGATATGTGCAAGGTCTGTAGTCAGTACTTCCCTGATGTGTTCCTGGTTGAATAATTACATAGTGTTCTTGGTCTCTTCCACGTAAGTCTCGTACGTTGTCATGTTCGTAGTGTGTCTCAGGTAGCCGTACTTGTCCCAAATAGTCACGTCACCGTCTGCTACGGGTATGTAGTCAGAATGAGTGTAATTTGTCAGTTTCATTGTTGCGGTCGTAAGTGCGGTTGGTATCAGAACAAAACAACGAATAATTTTTAGACTTTTTTGCTTAAATACTAAAGGTATCTTTAAACGTGTTATTTGAGGTTGTCTTTATGTACCACCCTCCCTTTTATAAGAACCGTCGTGACAAGGTCAGCGTTGATCGTTTCATCGGTTACGTCACTACGTTAGCTTAGTACCTAGTCGTCAGTTTTTTATTAGCCATACTTGCTCTCCTGTTTGGAATTCTCTATGTGACCTATCTTAATTTGATTGTTCGAGGCTCTTGTCTTGGGCTCTTAGGGGTTGTTCCCTTACTTGAGATTCTAGCTCTATTGGGGCTGAGTGCACTATTTCTATCGGTTTTCTGTTAGTGACGGAATGAATGGTGAAGTATTGGGGTTTTTATGTCAACGATTACTCGTGAGTTTCTTGTTTGGACCTTGGCGAATTTCGAGACTTTGTCAATGCATGCCAAAAAATAATTGTTTGTCTGTAGAAAAAATGTCGACATGCAGTAGTTCCCCCGTGGATGACGGTGAGTATTTGGTTACGGAAACAGTTTATTGGTTTTTCTATTGTTTCAATGGTGTATGTAAGGGACTGCTCACTGTGAATTGTGGCGATATTTGACTCTATCTTTGAATCGGAGTCGTTGCTTAAAGCGTTCAGGTTTTGGCGAGACGGAGCGTCAGCCACTTGATTTTCTTTACCTGGTTTGTAGATGATATTTGCATTGTGTTTGTCGATAAATGATTTCCAGCGCTTTATCTTAGCGTTAGGATTTTTATCTGATACCGCGAGCCTTAGCGGCTAGTGATCTGTGTAAATGTTTAAGTTCTTAACAGCATGCAGGTAATTTCGTGAGTTCTTGAGGGCCCATGCTATGGCCAAGAGTTCCCGTTCGTTCGTCGCAAAGTTTATTTCATTGTGCCGTAGTGTCCGGGAAATCATTGTGATTGGTCTGCCATCTTGGGCTAACACTGCCCCTAGGCCGTGTGGCGAAGCGTCTGTTATTAAGTCGAATGGTCTTTTAAAATCTGGGTATACCAGAAGCACGTCTACTGATGCCAATATGTCTTTAAGTTTGTTGAAGGTAGATGTTGTGAGCTTAGATTAATCGGAACCTTCCTGGACTGATTAGCACTTATTTTGCCGTTGTCGCCTTTTATAAGGTCCGTTCGCGGTCTTGCAATGGTGGCGAAGCCTTTTATAAAACATCTATAATAACTTGCTAACCCTAGAAATGATCTAAGGCCGAAAAATATTTTTGGTGGTTGCAACTCCTTTATGACCTGAGTTTTGTCGGCCGATTGGTGGATTCCGCCTCTGCATACGGTAAATCCACACGCTTTTTAAAGAATTTGGACTTTTCTTGGGAAATCCTCATGCCTGCGTCCCTAAGGCTTTTCAAGACCCACTCAATGTGCTTGATGTGGTCTTCCTTGTTAGGGGTGAAAATTATTACGTCATCTTCATAGACGTAACAAGTTTTTCCGATTTGGTCCCTGAGGACGTCATCTATTGCCCTCTGGAAAATGCTATGGACGTTTTTTAGTCCAAATGGAAGCCTGCAAAATTCATACTTCCCATTGTTTACAGAGAATGCAGTCTTTTCTCTGTCCCTTTCCGCCAATTCTATTTGGTGAAAACCCGATTTGAGGTCCAGAGTTGTAAAGTACTGGGCCTCATCCATGTTTGCCAATATGGTCGAAATTGTTGGGATAGGGTATTTATCGTCGATTGTCCTTTGATTTAACTTTCAAAAATCAATTACCAGACGTTTCATCCTTCCGCGTCACTAATTTGGAAATGGTTCACTTCTTTGCATGTTGTGAACTCAATAATTAGAATTATCAGTTAGCTGCTGTCGGTCATTCTGACGCCGACCTTGTTGCCGTTGGTTTCCGGGTTATTCAGTTTTTATACCCTGAACCCATTAAAAATGGGTATAAGGGTATATTGTATTTGTGCAAAATCCAAATGTATGTAACAGGCAGAAGGAAGCATCTCCGACCCCATAAAGTATATATATTCTTGATCAGCATCAATAGCCGAGTCGATCTAGCCATGTCCGTCTGTCTGTCCGTCTGTCCGTCTGTCCGTCTGTCCGTCTGTCCGTCCGTCCGTCCGTCCGTCCGTCCGTCCGTCCGTCCGTCCGTCCGTATGTATGAGCCAAAGGATCTCAGAACCTATAAGAGCTAGGAGACTTGAAATTTTAGATGTAGATGCTCCTAGTTACCGCGCAGATCGAGTTTGTTTCCGATAATCGATAACTTACTCTGTTTCCAAGCAATCGATAAAAATCGATATCGATATCCTGTTTTTGGGCAATTTTGGTAAATAATAAGAGCTAGAGCCATCAAATATGATATGTTGCTTCTAGAATATTATAGATATTTCAAGTATCTTTCATTTCATACCTATCGCCACCTCCCCGCTACCAACCCAGAGCTATAAATCAATTTAATAACCCAACTTTTATTGCTAACCAATTTAAGCCACAATTTCAATGCAATTGACTTTTTTCAGAATACACGAATATTCTATGGTACAATAAGATATACTGTAGAAAATTTCATAAAGATCGGTTAAGAAAAACCAAAGTAATATGCAACTGCGCAATTGAATGGGGCAGCAGCTTTCAGAATTTCTGTATACATGTACACACACACATTCATGCGCGTCTGCTTCGCAATCTAATAGCATGGTAATTGCATCTTTTTTTTGTAATGTTATTTTAGTTCCTTTTTTTATCATAAGTAATTAATTGTTGGTGTGGCTGTTGAGTAGAGGCATAGCAAGTGGTGCGGTCTGTCGCGAGTTCGATCCCTGCCAAGGGAACTTTTTTTATTAATTTACTTGGTGTTGGAATAAGAACGTTCAGGGTATCCCCTAGTCGGGAGCTCCCGACTAGAACCTTTTACTTGTTTCTTATTAAGACTGAATTATTGATGTGGCTGTTGAATAGAGGCGGCGAGTTCGAACCCTTAAAAGGGAGCATTTGTTTTCTTTTAATTTATTTTTATTACTGTTGAAGCAAAAGAGCGCGTAGCGCGAGCTTCATTTGGTGTTAGTAGAAGTGGGTTCGGGGTATTCCCTATTCGCGAGCTCCCAACTAGAGCCTTTTACTTGTTTTTTACAAATCTTGTCATAAAAAAAAAACAAAAACCATAGAATAATTTTGCGTCATTGCCAATAATTGCAGTTGATAATATTGTACGTGTTTTGCTTCAGTATTCTTAACAAAGGCATAACAAATAGAACATATTTACGCTGCGCTTAAAATCTTAAATTTCGCAAATACTAAAGAATTCAGATTGAACGCCGCGCCCAACGACATTTAATGCGTTGCACTTTTAATCGCTGAATTAATTTTCTTTTATCTGTGTCAGCTACCAACAAGGCAGTTTAGTACTTGATATTTTTCAAAAATAGACGCAAGAAATGAACGATGTTGACTCTACGAGCGTGACAGACGGGATTGACGACCTACTTTGTAGCCTGCGGAAATTAAGAGTGGCAGAAAGTTCACAGCCTGGCAATAGAACAATTATGGGCACGGCACAGTTTCAGGCTATTATCGAACCGGCAACGGTCCGGGGCGATTTTAATGGGAAAATAAAGTATCTCAAAGGCGGAACCTGAGAAAGAAGTGTACAAAGATGTGACTCTGGCAGCGGGCTTACCTTGCGACGTTCTAAAGTCTCTCCCAAAATTAAATGCGGAGCAAAAACTTTATATGTCTTGGCGCCAAGCGACAAAGGCTGTAATCATAAATAAAGCTCATTATCAACCAATATCAGGCGAAGCTAACTTTAAGAAATAAATAATAATAAAAAAATAACTTTAAGAAAATAATAATAAAAATAAATAAATATTAAATAATAAATAAGCTAACAATATTCTGGCATCTTTCGGCACGAAATTCAATATATATGCTATTAAAGCTAGATTAGACTTTACGTATGCCGACAAGCGGCCGGTTCACTTGATTAAGCAGGAACTTGGCACACTTAGGCAGGGCAATAAGGCCTTCTTACAGTTCTCCCTCAAAGTTGAGACAAACAGAACTATCTTAAAGCATTGTGTCTATCTGGCAGAGTACAGTACAGTAGTACACGAATCATAAGTATCAATCGGACTCAATTTGTGTGTCCATATCTGGACTTAAGAGGAACCTTACCGATGTTCTCTTCTCAGCTAATCCCAAAGATTTTTGGTCTGCCTTGGCAATAACACGGGAAATCGAGTCCAAGTATTAAGGGAGGAGATAGACAAAATGTCGATTCAAAACTACCAGCATCAGAAACGAGGTGACCAAAAGGATAAGGAGTACAACAAAGGCCAAGGCATCAACCCATTCTTTATAAAGAACCAGTGGGGCCAGGGGGCTTCTGCGGTCGTAATCCGGTGGAAGTAATGGATTTTGATCCAACATAGTCGAAACTTTATCAGTCAACAAACTTTCACCGCTAGCAAGCCCACCAGGGATACAGTCTGGGGATATCAGTCGCGTTGATCACACAAGCAAGCGATTATCAAATTAATTGAAAATGGTCAAACATTCGGATAGGCGAGCAGACCAGAGGCGTCGAAAGTTAATTAGTTTGCTCAACAGCATCGTCGTTAGGATTATTGGGATTTTGAGCACGCGTAATAGACACTGGTCATCGAAAAACCACATTCAGCCCTTATTGAAATTAATCAAGTAAGAGGTTCTAGTCGGGAGCTCCCGACTAGGGGATACCCCGAACCCTCTTCTTCCAACATCAAATGCATATATATATTTTATTTTAGAAGCTATATGTCAAGTTTGGTGACTCTAGCTCTTATTATTTACCAAAATTGCCCAAAAAACAGGATATCGATATCGATTTTTATCGATTGCTTGGAAACGGAGTAAGTTATCGATTATCGGAAACAAACTCGATCTGCGCGGGAACTAGGACGGACGTACGGACGGACAGACAGACAGACGGACGGACGGACGGACAGACAGACAGATAGACGGACGGACAGACGGACAGACGGACTTACGGACAGACGGACTTACGGACAGACGGACTGACGGACGGACGGACAGACGGACGGACGGATGGACGGACAGACGGACGGACAGACGGACAGACGGACGGACAGACGGACGGACGGACAGACATACTCTCTTAAGAGTATGCTTACCATACTCGGAGTTTAGAGCCAATTCTCTTTATTATACCTTCGATGGTATAATTGTACTTGGCCTTCTAATGAAGGCGGGTGCCGCTATCTGTTTAAAAAGCGGGGCAATGCATATCAATGGCAGATCGGAACGGTTCCAGTACCATAAGTGACAAAACTCTAATTTTACAAAAACAATCCGGACCGAGGACGAAGAACTAGTATATTCTAAATTACATACGTTTCACATGAATGCAGCCGATTTTTTCAACAAAGAGGAAATAGATTTGTTGAAAACGGTATCATTCGCCCATCTAGGTCGTCGTACAACAATTCGACCTGGGTAGTGAGTAAGAATGGCATTAATGGCTCAGGCGCAGGTAAAACGTTTCTGGTCGTAGGTTTCCGGAAGCCTTATTGAAAAACAATTGCGGATAAGTATCTGATGATGCTACCAAATTTTGGAAGAGCTCAATATTTCATGAGCTAAGATCTGAAATCGGGCTACCACCAAATTACCCTTGCGAGGCATGACTGTGAAACGATGTCCTTCTCCGTCAACGGCGAAAAATACGACTTCTGTCGACTTTCGTTTTGCTTGAAGAAAGCGGCTTGTATTTCCAGAGAACAATCGATGATGTACTCCAAGAATATATCGAATATAGACTCGTTACTTCGACGTTGATGATGTCAAAGAGCCACACTTTTTCAAGAAAATTTTGAATTCTTGAATTTTTAATGTCCAGTATGAGGCATGACAGGACTATCAAAGTAAACTCGACAAACAAACCTTTTTGCCGTTAGATCCCTTCTGCTGGATTGCTAGTTATTACAGGAGCTTCGTAAAAGTCTTCGCCTCAAAAGCTAAACCTTTTTCCGCTATATTAAAAGAGGTAAAGGGAAGAATAATTAAAGACATCTGTTATAGGAGCGCTATTGTATAATATATCGATCACAATGATTTAAGGAACCAGATAGTACTAAAAGAGGCACGCAAAAGTGAATCGTAGTTTTATATGGTGATAATAGTCGGCAATCATATATATTTCGAAAATTGGGATTCCATCTTTGACACCGTGAAGGACGTTGTCAAATCCGACTTAGCAAAACCATACGTAGCGAGCCGCCAACACGGCCGCATCCATCATGTTCTTGTCGATTAGTTCCCCTCGACAAAGTTTTGCTATTGCAAAACAAGTGTGTCCTAACAGGGATAAGCAAAGTTGCGGTAACAGAACACAATCCAGCTCAAAGGGCCTCGAAGGAAACAAGCAAATACTTCGCCACTATTATGTTCCGAAAATGATCAGGTTTAGGCAATACCATAGACAAATAGTAAAATACACACAATCAACGCTCTGACCAACACTGTAAACGCAATTTAAAATATTAAGAAATAAGGGGAAATGGATATTTCCATCAATATGAAACAATGTTGGCAAAAAATAGAATACTGATACTGGAGAGGCATTAGAGACACCAGAGAATTTATTGGTAGCGGTCGCGTTGGCCAATATAAATGTAATAAGAATTTCACAGGTATGAGTGTAACCCATAGCTAGCGTTCAAGTTTTAATTTTCTCAGTCCCAAACGCCGTCGTAGTTTTGCAAATGCCAGAAAATATCGTTGTGGAGTGCGATGGTAAAATTTTCGCAGCAAACTCGTGCAAAGGGATTCAACGGGGCGATTAGCAGTACATGTGGCAAAGAACTACTTGTTAGATCCGTGGAACACTGCATTTCTCAACCGGACCACCTGGGCCCTATTTCCGAAGTGGACGACAGTGTCATCATAATCAACGACAGCCCGGTTAAGGTTAGCGTCGACAACGGTTCTGACAGCAACATCGTTGGCACGTACCTCATGACATTCGACCGCGTTGCCCACACAAGCGGCAACAGGTACCTAAATTTTAACGGTGCATCTAAGAGTCGCTGCTCTGCTACATCGTCGTCGCTCGACATCATAAAACATCAGACACTTATCATTACTACTCAAGATAAGTGGAGAACAACCAACGTCACATCAAGAAGTTAAGGCCAGAATTAAACACGATACCTATGGTGGCGTCGACCATGTCATAGTAATATACGCTGTAATGGCGGGTTCCATATTCCTGGTACATAACAAACATGGGGTGCACAACCAAGTAGTAATCTGTAGGTACTCAAGGATCTGGGCATGACCCAGGACGGTCCTGTAAGTAAATATTTTTCAATTGAATCGGGAACTAGTTACTATAATAAATGCACAAGCTCACAAGCTGGACGACATACATTGTTGCGGCATAGACTAGTTCTAGCTAGTCATATATTTGCAAAATTAGTCTTTAACACATTTCGAGCAGACACAGTCGGTTTATCCGAAAATAATATAGAATTAATTAATTAACTGATGGTCATTCCCAAATATATATATGTATTAATATGTAAGTTGCTTAGTCCGTTACAAATCTTGGCCGCGCGTTCTTAGCATCATATCGTGCTTACTGACTGGCAAAAGACCTTCGCATTCGTTTCCATTCATTTCTTGCTTTTCGGTAGTCGCCAGTCTTCCACTTGCTCTGTAGCGCTGTACCTAAGCATATGCTTACAGTTTTAGCCGCACGCCAGATGTATACACACGCACTTTGCATTTCCTATCTGGCTGCTTCCTTTCTATTTTAACAAAGCTATTTGTTGTTTATCTTATAGGTCGGTGGAACAGACTTGCGCTCATTTTTTTTTTTGGAATATTCAATCAAAATCAACTTTTAATTCAGTTTGTTAATTAAATAAAATTAAATAAACGAAAGAAATAGTAAAAGAAAATAAAGTAAATATGAAATAAATAATATTTATTTATATTAAAAGTAAGTAAGAGGCTCTTGCTGGGAGTTCTTTTTTTTTTTTTTTTTTTTTTTTTTTTTTTTTTTTTTTTTTTTTATTACGCGAATCCCGATGCAACGTACTGCATCCCACCTCCCGCCCAACCGACCGAGGGGCGCAGTCGTATAACGTACGACACGAAATGCAAAGTTAATATGAAGAAAAAAAAAAATATTAAAAAAAAAAAAGTCGATACAAACAACGAGTACGTGTACAAATACAATTACAAATAAAAATAGGATTATCTACTTGCTAAATAGTTTAGAATAGAAGACTTTATACGAGGAAGAGAAGCTTCCGAGCAGAATACTCTGTAATGCTTGTTATAGTCATCACAGAGAACCCTGAACGGTTCATGCAAGGCATAATTAGTTGAGCAAAATTGAAGCGATAAAGGTACAAAATTACGTGTTAGTCTAGTAGGGATAGAGAAATTTAATTGGCTAATCAACACAGAAGAGTCGATTTCACCAGTAATTAATTTATGAATAAATATTACACCCAGCATGGTTCTACGATTAATTAAAGAAGGAAGGTTAATCATCAGAAGTCTACTGGAGTATGACGGTAACCGCACACGATGATCCCAATTTAAACCACTAAGGGCAAACAACAAGAATTGTTTCTGTCCTGATGGGTAGCATATTGTGGTGACCAGATACATGAGGCATACTCAAGAATAGGTCGTACCAAAGATATATAAACTGTTTTTGTCGTGTACGGATCGTCAAACTCCTTTGACCATTGCTTGATGAAACCCATAACTATTCTGGCCTTATTGACCACGGTATTAACATGAGAGTCGAATTTAAGTTTATGATCAAGGATGACACCTAGATCATTAACTTCCTTAGAAGTACTATTAACACGCTCAAGCGGTATGCTATCAAGGATGTAAGAAACAAATTGAGGAGGGCTTCTATAGAAGGTCATTACCTTACATTTAGAGCAGTTTAAGTTTAACAGGTTGGCTAGACACCAAGCCTGAAACGCATCAATGTCCGCTTGTAAGAGATAACATGATGCAATATCCTCATATGCAAGGCATAATTTTACATCATCAGCATACATTAATACTCGAGAGTGAGACAGTATCGAGGGAAGGTCATTGATGAAAAGAGTAAAGAGTAGCGGGCCAATATGACTACCTTGAGGAACAACGGAAGTCACCAGAATACGTTTAGAGAATGAATTTCTGAAAAGAACCTTTTGGGTTCTGTCACGCAAATACTCTGATATCCAGTTCAAAAGATTGACTGGGAAGCCGAGAAGGCTTATTTTATGAAGCAACAAGGAATGGTTGACAGAGTCGAAAGCCTTACTGAAATCAGTATAGATGACGTCAGTCTGCTTTCTTTCCTTAAACCCATCAATTACAAACGCAGTAAACTCAAGAAGGTTAGTGGTTGTAGATCTGCGCTTCACGAACCCATGCTGGGAAGGTGAAATAATAGAACTACATAAATGCTGCAGTTGAGATGTTACAATTCTCTCAAAAGCTTTAGGTATAGCGGATAATTTGGAAATACCTCTAAGTTTTCAACATCGGACTTACTCCCTTTCTTATGGAGAGGGATAATGTATGATTCCTTCCAGATGGTCGGAAAAGATGAAGTGTTTACGGACAATTCAAAAAGTTTTAAAACAGGTTTACATAATGCTGCAGCGCAGTATCTAAGCACGCAAGCAGGAACACCATCAGGGCCCGGTGAGTAAACCGGCTTGATAGTATTAAGGTCGCTAAGAAGCGAACTTTCGGTAATAATGGGATTAAAGATGCAGTTTGACCTCTGTAACTGATAAGGATAAGGCTGATTTTTATTATACCTAATGGAGGAGTAGGTAGTTTGAAAAAAGTTTGCGAACAGATCGGCTATGCCTGGATCAGTGTTCGCGCTCTCATCTGCAAACTTAACCGAAGAAGGCAAAGTAGATGTCTTACGTTTAGAATTGACAAAGTTAAAAAATTGCTTAGGATTATGTGAAAATTGAAGGCGACAACGCCGAAGGTAATTCTTATAGCAGATGGAATTTTGGGTGGAAAAATTTGATCGGGCAACTGCATAGCGGGAGAAATCAGAGTGATTTCCCGATTTCTTAAACTTTTCATAACACCTCGACTTCACGTTTTTTAACCTCGTCAGTTCCTTTGAGAACCAGGGAGGCCTATCAGGCCTCGCTGGGTAATCAAGAGGAACGCAGACATCAAAAATCGAGCACAAGGTGTCATAAAAAAGTTTCAAGGCAACATCAATGTCTGCACAATTGTACAGTTGGGACCAGTCGACTAGCAGAATAAGATCATTAAGCTTATGAAAATCAGCCTTTCTGAAACAACGCATACGTTCAGCTAATTCCGATTCCTTGATAGGGACTCGGGCTGGTAAATCAATGACCATTTCCAGAGTTGGATGAAAAAGGTCTTCAGGAAGTGTAAGCGGATTGATCCTGTGCACAACACTGTTGAACGAATCCAACACGAAAATTAGATCAAGAGATCTGTTTCTTCAATTGCGCACACGATTAACCTGCCGTAAGGACATTTCATGTAGACCATCAATAAATTCGTTTGGGAGGAGATAGATTTAATAGCATTAAGATGGGTTTGATAGGTAGACAAATTAGATAAAGGAGGTAAATATGAACATGTAATAAAGATAGAAAAAGTACCAAATACAACTCGTACAGCCACCAACTCAATCTCTGAGATGGGAAGATCAATGCGTTCCGACGAAAGAGCAGACTCGACAGCTATAAGTACTCCTCCTCCGATACGGGAGGCTCGATCGCATCTGTAAGTGGTGTATTTGGAGGTAAGAATTGAAGAGTCTGAGATGTCCGGCTTCAGCCAGGTCTCAGTAAAAGCGATAATTTGAAAATTGAAAGCAAGAGAGTCTAAATACAGTTTAGCGAGTTTAGATTTAAGACCTCTAACATTCTGGTAGGCAAGCTCGAAAGATGGAATTAGTTTTTTGACGCAGCAACTAAAGTTGATGCGCCATTAGAAATAGGTGGTAATAAAATCGGAGTCCGATTTTTCTTTTTGGCCTTATATTCTTTTACTATTAAGTGCTCCGGCCAAAACTCTTTACAACAAATATCAGTAAATATTTCTGGCGGAACACTTATTTTAAAGGACGCAATATCCCTTTCATACGCGAACTTAAATTTCTCCACCAGTATACCTGGGGCTTGAATTTTTGCCTGTATAAAGGCTTTTACATCATCTGATGAAAAGTGAGGGGCAAGCCTAGAAACAAAAATAAGTCTCTTCGGTGGAACACCGACTAGAGGCTTAGGTGCCACAGGTAGGACAGTGGGAACACTATTAACTATGGTACCTAAAACAGCCGGTAGTCCGGACGACGAGCCTTCTAGCGGCTGTTGTAAATTTAATTGTTGCTGTCGCCCTTTCGGAACACCCACGACAGCGGACGACACGGATAATTCGACTGTTTTTTCTCGTGCCGATGTCACACTTTTCGGGACAGAATCAGTGTCCACAGCAGACCTCACAGCTACCGGAGTAACAAACGAGATGAGCTGCTGTGTAATTGGTGTAGTAGGCTGCTGCATAGTAGTCGGAGGCTGAAGGGTATTAGGCAACGGCAGATCACAAGGAGTGGGCTTTTTAGGCCCCGGAGACTCATCTAACAGTTTAAGGCTATTAAATTGGGTGTCCAGGGCTGTGAGCTGATCGTTAAGCTTACGAAAACCAACAATCAGACCCCTAAAGCCACTCCTGGTCTGACGCATAAACGCCCGCATTTCACCATCAATCTCCCTACACGAGGCGCAACTATAGTGCAAACCATTTCGTTTGGCAACAGCATCCCCCACAAGACCAGTGTAACCCACACATTTAGAATGCACGACATTATCACACAGCCAACAAGGTATGCTGGATTGACTTGCCGTAATTGGCATTTGGCAAGTTTTTATAAAACAGACAATTTTATGGTCCTCTACTGTAATAACACAGCCAAATGTAAAAAGAGAGTTATTTAAATTAGATTAATAGCGTATGGAGCACCAACAAGCGGCAGAAAGTAGAAAAAGATCAAAGCGCAAGTTGACAAAAAAAAAAAAAAAAAAAAAGGTGAGAGAGCGCGAGAGTGCGAGAGTAGTCTATTTATAGATTGCTTGCTTGCCCACGAAATCTTGCACACCAGAGAGGCGATGTGCAGTTAAACATAAACAACAAACAACAACAAGAAGCTTACCCACAGAGCTAAATAGCGCAAGCGCACAAACAAAAATGCACAAGAACACAAGTTTGAAAGAAACAATATTTAAATAAAAAAAATGCACAGACCACAAGCATGCACTCCCGATAAATATAAAATAAAGCGAGAAGGCGAACAGAATAGTAGAAATATATAAAAATATAAATAATTAAAACGCCGGTGTTTTATTAAATCAAAAACAAAACGGAGAGCACAAAAAAAACACGTCTGTTCGCTTCAAGTGGAGAACGAGTTGTGTCTTGACTAGAGGATTCCCTAAACTCTCGTTTTGCAATGCTAAATACAGCTCGCGCAACGAGCTCATTTGCTTTGGCAGCAATACAAAAAAATTAAAAGCGAGAAAGAAGGGGTATCTTCGGCACGCCGAAGATCTGATACCCTTGCAGACACAACCTTTTCAAGAAGTGCCGGGAAAATAGTAAATGCCGAGTTTGGTCAAGATATCTTGATAACCAAAAAAGGTTTTTAATCATACACCTGGTTTTCGACCGATCGTTCCTATGGCAGCTATATGATATAGTGGTCCGATCTTAATAGTATTTTGCCTATATATGAGGAGTATAGTAAAACTAATAAATGCCGAGTTTGGTCAAGATATCTTGAAAAACAAAATGGTTTTTCTTACAACTTAATTTTCGACCGATGGCAGCTATATGATATCATGGTCCGATCCAGCTGGTTTTGACATATGTGTTGCGTTCAACAGAAAAAGGGACTTCTGCAAAGTTTCATTAAGATAGCTTTAAAACTGAGAGACTAGTTCGCATAGAAACAGGCAGACGGAGAGACGGACATGGCTAGATCGACTCGGCTTTTGATGCTGATCAAGAATATATATACTTTATGGGGTCGGAGATGTTTCCTTCTATGCGTTACACATTTCATGGCAAAATTATAATACCCTCTGCAAGGGTATAAAAAATATAGTTTCGTAAATACAACTCTAATTTGTGACAGACAACACTTTTTGCCACCGCCTCTACTTAACAGCCACACCAACCATTTATTCTTAACTAAAGACAAAAAGGCAGCAAAAATCATTCACAGTCACACCATACAATACCGTCTGCCAACCGTGTCTATTTCAATTTTCAACCTTCAACGGGAAAGAGCCTTTTTGAAACGATTGTTCATAATGATAATCGAAAACTTTAACCACTTGTTTTCGAGCCTAGCTTGTTATGTTTTAGGCACAATCGGAGCTATCTAGTATGCCAAAGTCGAGTCACAAAGAGCAAATGGGAATAGCAGTTGGAATACGCTAGGCAGGCAGATACGCGAAAGTGGACACTGAGCTACGTAAGTCAGCAGCAGCTCTACTTGTCGATTATGTCCTAAATTATCTGATCCAAAAAGTTAAATCCTTCTTGGCGTACTTGATCCTGTTTAAAGTCTTTGTGTGTGCCAAACACAATGATTGATTTGACGCCAAGAGAACAAAAATTCGCAAGAAAGTCCAAAATAAACTGAGGATATTAGAAAATTAACAAATGGACCGGCTTTCGCTCAAAATGTGAACAACTTGAATCCTTTCAGTTATAGAAGATTGGTGTTCCCTTTCATTGTTATGGGCAGGTTATTCAATACCCATATTCCATATGAAGCCAAATTCAGGTGAAAACCTCAGCTGTCGACCTACTTATATCATTGACAACCTGCTCGAAAATACACAGTGGATAGAAGTTAAATTTTTTGTTGGTCGCCGATTGTGTGAACGAAGTTGCCCCTATCATACCAAGGCATCAGTTCGGATTTCGAAGACGGCATGGGATACCGGAGCAGCTTCACCGAGTAGTCGAGTTCATCATTGACAGCTTCGAGAACTTCGAGTATCGCGTCGCGGCATTCGTTGACATCAAGCAGGCGTTTGACCGAGTGTGGCACAAAGGACTCCTGTTCCAATTTAAAACTTTGCTTCCATCCCCTCTGTTTTATATACTCCACAGCTTCCTCGAAAATAGAAAATCTGTTGTAGTAGTCGACGGCACGTTCTCAGGAGTAAGAGAAACCCAAGCTGGAGTCCCCCAGAGCAGAGTCCTTGCTCCGTGGCTATACACAGCCGACATGCCGACGGTAGACCCGACGACACTGGAGCATCACGATAGCTTCAACCTCGCCACATTTGCGGACGACACAGCAATCCTCTCCAAAGCTAGCTGTGTATACCAAGCCACCGACCAACTGCAAGAATACCTGCACGATTTTGAGACGTGGGCGAAGTGGCGAATTGCCATCAACAGGCAAAAACGGTATGCTCCATATTCGCGATCCGCAAAGATACGTCGCCAGGAGTGTTTCTCCAAGGCGAACTCCTGGAGCATAAAGACGGTCACCGCTACTTTGGAGTCCACCTCGATCGCAGGCTAACTAGAAACAAACATATAACAACAGTATGCCATAGTTTACGACAAAAACTTAAAAGTATGACTTGGCTCTTTAAGGAAATCAGCAAGCTTTCTCTGAGAAACAAGGTGCTGCTGTACAAAACCCTACTGACCCCCGTTTGGCGCTATGCAAGCCAAATCTTCAGCACTGCAGCAAAGTCCCATTGGAGAAAATTTAGTGTCTTCCAATCCAAGAGGCTGAGTCTAAGTACTGGGGCCCCCTGGTACATCTGCAACCGGGCCTTAACAAAGGACCTAAAAGTTCCATTGGTGGGTGACCTTTTACGTCAGCAGTCGACCAGCTACATAGCCCGTCTTTCTGCCCACCCTAATATACTGACAAGAAGGCTTTGCAGGAGAAAACGACGGAGACTTTTCAGGATTCACCCCATCGACTTCCCAAACCGAGTAGTTAGATAGAGAAAAAATAGAAAATATAAACCAAATAATTTAAAACTTAATAGGTAATGCTAAGTAAGTTCCTCACATTATTGTAAAGCTAAGTATAGTATCAAAAATTAGTTAATAAAAGAAACAAAAAAAAAAAACGAAGTTGCCCGTATACATCTTTTAATACTTTTGAATTAAACGTGTTGATTTCGCTTTTAGTTTTTCCGCTGTGATCAAATCGTTCGATATGACGCCGCGATCCTTTCGGTCTTGTAATTTATAAAAAATATTAAGCATTTCTCGGTTTGTAATAAATACTAATTGCTAGTCGTTTACCAGTGTGAAGTGGTTTTACTAAATATTTGTTTTTGTTTGTACACCATCCGAAAATTTGTTGATTCTAATGCCAATTGTTGTTGCTTTTATCCATTTTATTATTAAATTTCAAGTTGATCGGTACGCACGCAATATGATGCTTAAATTCAAATATTTTTCACAAATATGTTGAATTAAAATATAAAATAAATGGAAGCGCTTCCTTAATTTACAAGTGAGGAGTGTGTTGTTCTTTGATAGGAAACCGGATCACAGCACAAACGAGCTACAAGAAGCCGTTTAAAAGGCTGAGTCGTCCCAGGTTGAGATCAGGGATCTGGATGAAATGGCGACGAAGCGAGAAGTGCTCGAAGCGGATAAGGCGTGGATTGGGTGGGTGGTCCGTGCAGTCGACCAACCAAATCGATGTTTTAAATGCCAGGTGTTCGGCCACATTGCGGCGAACTACACCTGCGGAGGTCACCTTAAATGCCCATGCTTCAGATGCAGGGGATGTATCAAAGGATGTTTCTAAGCCACCTAAATTTAATTTTTGCATCCGCAATGGCAAATAGTCAACGGACAACGCTACAAGCAACTTTAAGTTTCCGGCATGCCGCTAAGTATAAGACAAAATGAAATGTTAAGGTTACTCCAACTAAACCTTAACTTCTGCATAGCTGCTCAAGACTTCTTAGAGCAGACTGTTAGCGAAATGCTCATCGACGTAGCCTTTATTTGCGAACCCCACCACCGAAAGGCCAACTGCCCCAGAATATGGACCGCGGATAAGGATGCGCTTTGCGTATGTGGCGACCCATCGACTTTGCTGACGAATACAAAGTTCTTCACTGGGTTTGTAAGCGCACAATACGGCAGCCTGTGGATTTGACGCTGCTGCCTGGCCCCGAACATGCAGCTTACCAAATTTACATCTGTATTAGGTGCATTAGTAGACGACGCAAGGAGGCGGAGGTCCATAATTTCTGGTGACTTTAACGCCTGGGCAGTGGAATGGGGCAGCCACGCGAATAACGCAAGAGGTCTTGCCTTGTTGCAAAGCTTCGCAGCTCTGGATACAGCCTTGTTAAACTCCGGTGGTACCGGATGAATAGTCGATCTTACCTTCATAAGCTCGTTACTTTTCGGCGCAGCAAAATGAAAAATAAGCAACGTATACACCGCAATCGACCACTCTGCACTAATATGTACGATTGGTGAGGGACCAGCAGCCAAAACGAGAAGGCTAAGTCGGAAAGCTTACCGCTGGGATACTTTCGACCCCGTAGCCTTTTCAAACGCAATCCCATCGCTTACCATAGCTGGCAATGCAAATTGAAGAGCCTCCCAAATAGCAAATCAAATATCACTTGCCTGCGTCGAAAGCATGGAAGCCCGGAAAACGTTTCCACGCCATCATGTACTTACGTACTGGTGGAATGAGAATGTTGCCGAAACACAGCGGAACTGTATCCAAGCTAGACGAAGATACTAGCGAGCCCGTGCCCGAAGAGCAACTAGGGTATCAAACGGTCAGAATACTACTATAAAAGGCGCTACGAAAGCAAGCGATAATGTTACCTGGAACTATGTGACTCAGAATGAATATGATCCTTGAGGCACCCCTTGGGCTCAGTTCTAGGACCCCTCCTCTAGAACATCATGTTTGACAGCCTCCTCCGACTCAAACTTCCGATCGATATAAGCATCATCGGCTTCGCAGACGATGTGGCCCTTGTAGTCGTCGGCAAGACTCTGGAAAACCCATAAGAATCGTGCAACCACAGCATTAAGTGTGTACACCAATGGCTGGCATCAGCTGGACTCGAGCTGGCTTCTCAAAAAACAGAGGCTGTGCCAGTCAACAGCCGAAAAAAACACATAAGAGTCGCACATAAAAGCACATAAGAGTCGGCAGGTCTGTAATATAATCAGTGCGGGCTTTAAAGAACCTGGACGTAATGCTAGTCACAAGGATGTCGCTCAGAGAGCACGTGAAGTATGTTCACAAAGCAGAATTTTTGTGGATATATATGTCGCCAAGTGCTCTGCGGGTCAGCTGCGCCTCCCGGACAGTATCAGACGAAGCGTTACTTGTGATCGCAAGGATGGAGCTCTAAATGGAAAAAGCACAGAGACAGCAAATCCGGTTCGTACAACAGTAAGGATGCAGAGCATAGCACGCAGTTACTATCTGGCCGCGGGTGCTTCCGGAGCTACTTGAAACGATTCGGCCACGACGAAGTAGCTGAGTGTTCTTGGTGCGGCCGAAGATTCGTAGATGACACCTTTCACATCATCTTGAGTGTGTACTTTTTATAGCGGATAGGCAGGAACTGGAGGACAGCATGGGCAGAACCATCACGGTGGACAGCCTGGCCGTGAGCATGCTGGAGACCTCACACAAGTGGGACGCAACCAGACCTTTGCAGCAGCAGTAGCGGGTATAATCTAGGAGAGTTGACCGCAATAGACAAAGAACGGAGGAATATTAGGTACCAAGAATATGCCTGGGAAACAATGCTTTTCGACCGTTCTGCAGGCAATCCACGCTACCTAATTACTATGTTTCCTGCAACAACAACCTAAACAATACAATTCATTATACTTATTATACTATTATAATTAATTTAATTTTATTGTAAATAAAAAAAATACAAAAAAACTTTATTTATGTAAAAATTGTTATTAGGAGCTAGGTCCTAGGTTAAAGTGGTCCTTTCTGGGCCGGCCAATTAGACGTAGACTTCATTTTAATCCATTGGCATCCTCGGGTGATAGTAGTTGCCTATTATATTCATATTTCCAAATAAAGGCTGGCTGTCGGCGTGAGCCTCCATTTCCAGTGATTTAAAGCTGGTATGTTCCTAGGGTATTTATCTTTTTGTTATTTAGGACTGGGCAGTGATATATTAAATGTTCCGGCGTTTCCTTTTCTTGCTCCATCTCGCAAATTCGGCATGAGAGTACTCAGCTTTTCTGCGTACTTGCCTATCGGCTAGTGACCCGATAGTACTGCTGTTATTCGGCCGACTAAGTTCTTTTTCACGGTTTGTCCCTGTGTTGTGTTAGTTAGTATGCTTTACTCAATTATTTTTAAATGCAGTCTATTTTAATCTTAATGTGAAGGTCGCTTCGTAATAAATTCATATGGATAAAAGCTACTGTGGGGCACGGTATTACGACTCCTATGGTGCCAGAGTTGAATGTTGTTGTTGCTGGTAGAAATTACATTCATTCCCACTAACAATTTTCACATACATAGAAATATATGTACGTTAGTACATAAATATTTACTAAATAAATTGATTTAAGAAAGATGATGATATATTTTGAATATTTTGTAGAAGTTTTATTTGAGTGATATGAGACTATTTTTAAAAGGCATATTGCGCGACATCACTAACATTTTAGCGATGAGGAACGCTCAAAACGATCAACATAACTAAAGTCAAATTCAAGCCAAAAATACGACAGCATCAAAGAATATTATCGAATTGATTAAGCAAAGTACTCATGTGTCAATAAACAAGCTGTTCTTACGAGATGCATGTCTTTCGCTGTGCACGGTATTTAGTTTGCTTTTCGGCAGGACTTTTTGTTGTTTAATTTTTCCAAATTCCATGCCAGATTGTTGTGATAGCTTCATTGGTAAGAGAGGAAGAGTAAGATTTGAAGTTTTTGGCATTTCTGAAATTCGAGCTCTACACACGCACACATACACAAATGCGAATGAGCTGATCAAGGGTTTGCCGTGAGACAGAGAGATTTTCATCAATAGGCCAATCGCCGAAATTTACGCAAATTTGCGTCCGCAAAAGGCACAATTGTGCGAACAATCAATAAGAACAGGTGGATCGCACTTGTCGCTCGTTTGCACTTTTATATGGATCCAGACGCATGCTAGACATTCTGATCATTAAATGCCTCTTATTAAACCCTTCAACCTAAAATTTTTACAATGTCAATAAATTCATAAAAAGATGACTTGCATTTTTTCCATATCAATGTGCAAACGAGCGACAAGTGCGATTCACCTGTTTTCATTGACTGTTCACACACAAGCAGAAAGTTGCAAAAATTGGACATTTTCAATTTTCAACTCTTCGACAAGCCAAAGATGAATTACCCTGCCAGAAATACGACAAAGATGTTTTTGTATTTTAGGCAAAATAGGTCCCTACAGTAAACAAAAAATAAATATAAATATTTCATTTAGGTCAATTTATTGTTTATTAAATAAAAACAGATCGAATTCTTCTCATTTTGCCTGACTGGACGAAGAAATACACGATAGAACATTTGAATGTATGTGCCTTTTGGTACCAGAGGCACAAAAGACACACAATTTTAGTAAAAATCTCTGGCTCGCGACAAATGCGCTGATCTACACACAACACAACATATGTATGTATGTTTTTAGATCTCCGGGTTTTGTGAGAAGCTATTTAGGGAGAAGGAGATACACAGAAGTGTGCGAAGCAATGAGTGAGAGCGAGGCACATGCATACACACATATGTTTTTTGACTGTAAGGATTTAAAACTAGCATGCATGTATTAAGAAAACGCATCAGCCGCAACGTCGTTGTGCGTTAAGCGGATGCGGCTTTATACTGAAAGTTCGGCTTTCGAGTCCGGCGTTCTGCTACCACTCTCAGCAATATTACTCTATCTGGGCACCCTTAAATGGTCTCAGGCACTTAAATGGGGCTCACTCTGCGACTTATCGTGATTCGATTATTATGCTGTTAGACATGTCTATGCATTGTATGGTTAGAGCCTATAGTCTCGAATACAAAAAGTGTTCCAAATCTTTTACCCTGGAGATGTAAACGACAAGATAAATATTAGATTATGTAAATTATTTGCGCACACTTTTCAACAAGTTCAACATCTTATCTTGCCATCAAGCTTAGGCCGTAAGATTATATTCTTTTAAACCAAAACATCCATCCTATATTGTCTTTTTGGATTCTACAAATTTTAAGGTATTATAATGCAGTTTAACGTAACATGAGAGCTCGTAAATAAATAGGTAATTCAGCAATTATAATAAAATAAAAGCATCTGCCTAAATAGAGACACCATAGGCCTTTTGCTAATAAAAATACAAGCACCCATTCCGAGGTAAGCTATCAAGAAAGAAATCTGATCTGTGCGTGTTATAAAATGACCCTTTACCCTTTTTCCAAGTTTCTAAAGCGTTCAGCATATACTTACATCAACTGATATTTTGTATAAATAAGTGCATTTATAAATGCAGTTTTTTTGATTTGGTTATTTGCATTTAAAATGCGATTGGGTTAATTAAGAAGAGTGATTTACGCAAAGGAACGGTACGCTACGCTTTATTCGTATCCAAACTTAGACTAATGACATAATTTTGGTTACAATGGGCAAAGCTAGCCTGAGTCGCCGTCGCTGCCACGGAGGCTCCGTCGCTGCCGCGGAGTCGCCGTCGTTGTCGCTGAGCCGCCGTCGCTGTCCCCAAAGATACAGCGTTAGCGCCTCGTGTGCGATGTCGGATGACCGTCGCGGCTGGCAACATAGTTGCGACATATCCGCCTCGATCATGACTCAGTGATCAGTGATTAACTACTCCCTCTCTCGAAACTGAGCGTCCTCGGTCGCGTTTTAGTCTTCCAGTATCTGCGGAATTTTTCGGGAATTTCCACCAGCTGATGGAGCTAGTGGACTCCAGCTCCCACAGAACAAGCCAACAATCCAAGGGAAATTGCCGATTTGTTTCCGACTGCGACACTGTCTCTTACCTCTTTGATGTAGTTAAGGTTCTCCTCACTCAGACGATGAATGTGGGGAAGGCTGAGCACCGTGTCGTGCCCGCTGATGTTTAGTAACGGGGAAGCTGCTACTGCCGGGAACCGATATTGCAAGCTCATGCGGTTGAAGTATCGCGTACCATTTACTGCGGGATGGGACGTGAAGCTGACAAGATTTGTCCCATCTACTTTCATTGTGACGCAGTCGTCATACCTAAGTATTGCGCTGCGATCGTTTATGATGATGATGCCGTCGTCCACTACTGTGACAGGGTCGAGGTGATTGCCAATGATTGCGCGCAGCTGCTGCTCTCGAAGAGCTTACAGATTGTGGCAGTTTTTGTTTTTTTGGCCATCGCAATCAGCCACCAAATTGCCGTGGAGTTGAAGTACGGAACCATTGTGGGCGACTGGCAACAAGTTATCTTCTTGCATTGCTTATTTTAGGAAACTGAATTATTGTGCATTGTTCTCATCAAAATATCTGTTATGGGGGTCCCTGTGACTTGGTCGGTGCGAAAATGCATTAAATCAGAGTGATCAATTATTGTTGGGCTTATTACATTTATTTGTTCTAATGTTAAAGTAGGCATAAGGTTCCCTATTTCTGTTATAATCATTCTTTTGCGTGTGCTTGGGGTTGGTGGCCTGTGACAGCCTGCTTATGTTTTGCGGTTTTGAGAATTTTGTTTACGGTGTCTTTTCTTGTTGTCTTTTCTTGTACTTTGGAATTTACGACAATTTGTCTATTGCTTTCAATGACCAGTTACTTCTGCGTTGGTTCTACTTTCCTAAGGTCGTTTGCGTCCCAAGAAGTCAAGGCTTCTTACCTTACGATGGTGCACATCGAGTGCGGACAACATATCTAGTACATGTCCAGTGTAAACTTCCAGCAATTTCCTCATATAGGAATGTGGAAATAGTTCCGTTAGTTTCATAGTCTCTTCAGTCATCGTCTCGTAACCCGTGAAATTGGTAGTGTGACGTAAGTACTCGTAGCTGTCCCATAGTAAGATATCCCCGTCCGTGATCGGTATGTAGTCCACCTGCGTATAGTCAGTCACCTGTGCCGTCGTTATGATCATGATCGAAAGTATGCTAAACGTTAACCTAAAATGTTGAAACCAAAATTAATAAGAAGGTTATGAAAATTGTTTTCTCAATTTTTTAAAAACATTAACGAGGGTTGTCGTTGTGGACCACCCTCCCTTCAATGAGGACCGTTGTCCCCAAGTCCGCTTCAACCTTTTTTTCGACACACAAAGGCGATAGCCTGTTGCCTAATCTGCGGTTTGCCTTTACCTGGACCTTTTCACCTACTTCAAAGACTCTGTTCTCACGCCTTTGGTTAACACTGGCATTCTGCCGAACTTGGGCCTCTTCTATCTTACCCCTAACCTCGCGGGTACCTCGCGGTGAAGAGTTAAGCAAGATATCCTTAGTCCTCTTCTCAATTACTGAGTGGATTGAACTGTTATGCTAAATAGTATGCAGGATGAGGTCGACTGTGTCAACTCCCTTTCGGAGCTTTAAACACCTGGCTATTTCCAGCAGGGTGCTATGAAAGCGTTTTACCTGCCCATTAGATGTGCTATGAAGGGGAGGCGCGTTTACCACGCACACACCGTAATTATTCAGTAGCAGAGACTCATTGGTATCTGACTTGAATGCGAGCACATTGTCGCACCAGCACCAGCGAGGCGGTCGCGTGTCTTCTATCTTTCGAGATGCGACTGGCTGGACCACCGCAAACTTTGAGAAATTGTCTACGCAAGTCAAGAAGAATCTTTGTCTGTGGAGAAAATGTCGATATGTAAAATTTTTTCGGTTTGTGAGGGAACTGGCGGTCTGGCCGAGTTCCTGTTTCTTCGGGTGTCTGTCGTATTTTGCTTTTGTGCAAATTTTACAATTCAAGACAACCTCGTTAGCCAATTTATCGAACATGTCGGCTACGTGTACTTCGTAGTTGGGAAGGCCCTTACCAACTCGTGTTGGATACTGGCCAAAGCTGGAAGAGTAGAGTGAAATGCATTAACCACGTTTGGGTTAATGATGGTCTCTATTGTTTCAATAAGGGCGTCCCAATTGGTGACATTTTTTATATGGCGAGTTCTTTCGCTGAAAAGTATGAAATTCCTCTTTAGAGGAAAGCGTGCTTCCTTAAATACAATCTGGTTGCGGAAGCAGTTTAAAGGCTTCTCCGTCGAATCGATTGTATAAGACAATGACAATTCACCGTGAATCGTAGCCACGTCAGATTCTGGATCATCGCGATCTCGTCTTCGACGTAAACAATCTGCTCGCGAAGAACGTCATCTATGGTTATTTAAAAAATGCTCGCTGCATTCTTCAAACCAAAGCTAGTTGTTCTTGTAGATATATTTCTTGAGTTCTTTTATATTTCACTTGTGGGCTATAAATGCAGTTTTATTGTTTTGGTCATATTCATTTAAAAATGCGGTTGAGTTAAGTGAGAAGAGTTATTTATGCAAAGGAGCGGTACGCGACGCTATATTCGAATCCAAACTTAGACTAATGACATCATTTTGGTTACAATGAGCAAAGCTAGCCTGAGTCTCCGTCGCTGCCGCGGAGTCGCCGTCGTTATCGCAGAGTCGCCGTCGTCCCTAAAGATACAGCGTTAGCGCCTCGTGTGTGATATCGAATGACCGTCGTGGCTGGCAACATAGTTGCGACATATCCGCCGCGATCATGACTCTGGTCATTGGCTTTCCCAGAGCGCTGGGTCAGCAAATACCAATAGCCAGTGGTTAACCAAGTACTTAACAACAGTGGTTGATATACTTGGAATATATATGCACACATACATTAACACGTAAAAGGAACCTTTCGGTCGTTTTAGCTAAAAATATAATCTCATGTCTTTTTATTTAATTAAATAGATTAGGGATATAACTAGCCCCTATCAACTGAATAAACCAATTGCTATCAGGTAATACCTTATCACCACTAAAAATTGAATTTTTATCAAAAAAAAAAATGTATTTTATTAATAAAAGAATACCCGCATATTAATATATGTACGCACAAGTATGCGGTAAATATGGTCGGTTCTTTTTAATATCTGCTGTGTTTCTGTACCACTGTTGAAGAAGTATGGAAGGGATTTTACCATAGAATAATCGTATCTTCGAAAAAAGCGCGAGTCTTAATATTGTTGCTGTTGTAATTTATATTTGTTTGATTTTTATTTCGTGGATGGTAAGGTTTGTCGGGCGATCCTACCTTTATCTGTGGATGGCAGGATGTGTAATTTGGGGCATACTGACTTGGTATGCTTATGTTCTCCGTATCGCTGAGAAGGTTGTTCCCAGTCTTGCCCGCTTCCCATAGGAGATAAACTGCTTACGCATCTTCTGAAGGGATTTCAGGCAATTGTTACCAGATAGTGAGTTAGATGATTTCATTTAAAGAGATTCGATAACTTCTCGGCTGCCTGAGAAAATGCGGTTTCTCTGAGTTAAGTAAACACGTTGAATGATTCTTGTATTGCAGTCATCACCGCTATAAAGAAACTACAGTGGCCAGGGAGTAGGACTTTTTTGAGTATTAAAGAGTTTTAAATTAACAAATTTTGTTATGACTATTTGTATACTCTATTCAAGAACTTTAAATTAAACACGATCAGCACAGGCAATAGGCGAACTTACGTTCAAAATTTTAAGTTTTTAGCTCTTATATCTCGGACATACAGACAGACTGGAATGGTTAGAATCTCGGTATTGACCAAGAATAAATGTATATGGGATTCCTGTTTCTACACATTATCTTTTCCAAAGCTATACAAATACGCCATCCAATCTAACCAATTCCTTGTACAATTCACAGAATATAAATTTTCCAAGTATACTGCAAGTACTATAGCGGCATCAAGTATTGCCGCAGCAATGAATCGACTTAAATGCCATCTTTGTACGGGTGATAACATACAAATATTCTTCAGCTTTTTCACGGATTTAACAAGTGTGGGACAGGTTTGTTCAACAATACAAAGTAGCAACAAATTCTTTTAATGACTTTACTTTTCTTTCATTTATAGGAACAACTGCATCAGTGCACGATACAAATGGAAGTCCTATATAATGACCAAAGCCATACAATACAACCATTTTTTCTCGGCATTGACCAGCAGCAACCATTTAATGCATATTATAAAAGCCCATACCTTCAATGTGATCATCAGAAGCGCTTAATGTCCGTTTTGCCCAAGCTCGCTCAAACTTGTAAACTGCAGGCACATGCGCAAAAGGATTTACATGAAATAAAACTTTGAAGATTATTTATTAGCTTTTGCTATTGTATTTTAATATATGCCTCCCATGATTCGATTTTTTTTTATATCATAGATGGAAGGCTGTCACCTGGAATTATCTGACTAAAAATATATATGACTAACGTCTATATATGTAAAGCCTTATAAAGACAACTGTATATAAGTATGTTTGTAGGCTAACCTACAACGCAATATATAATTTATAACTAGTATGGAAACAAATATAATATTCAGTAATGGATTTTAGTACACGTACATTGGACGTAAGACTATTTTTTTTTTTTTGTTATTAATAAACTTTGTTTTTATGCGGCATATTATTCATATACATATTTCATATAATAACATTTTTTAATGTGTATATGCGTATATATGAGTACTTGCTAAGAAACCGGAAATTTTAAGCCAGATAAGCGCCAAGCTGCCGGTACTAATTCGAACTACCTTCTATATAACTATAAAAATAATACTTTTTTTTTTAAACTTTGAAAGTTGTAGTTGTTGCTCTCGACATATTTCTGTTACATACATTTGCACAAAATCATTATACTTTTCTTTCCCAATTTCACAAAGTTCAGGGTACTAAGACAGAGACTGAAATATAAACCTAAATTTTATTTGAAAGCAGTCAAATATTGTTAGAATTAAAATATTTTAATATATACTTTAATAAAAAATTAAAACTCGAAACAAGCCAACGCATTTAAAAATCTAATAATCAGGTAATAATATTTGAATACATTTTTGTTATTAGTACCAACTATTAACTGATAATACATTGATATACTTATGGATAACTCATTGATATACTTATATCACTGTCGCCATTCGCTTTTTCCTATTATTTTCCAAGGCGACCTGTCACATATGAGATATTTATCGGTGCGCCATTTCTTAAATTTATCTTGCGGATGTCAAGGCTTTAAATAGAAGAATAAAATTAAAGTTTTAGGGTTTTTGGGGCAGCATATATAACGGGTTATACGCGTAAGAGGGGACAATATAGGAATTTAAGACAATATATGCCCCGCACGAAGCTAAAACTATTCTATTATAGCTTTATTGAGTAAGCAAAGTACTAATATTATTAATATTAATTTTTTATATGCCTACTCCTAAAACACAAGCATAAAGCGGGTGTGGCAAAAAGGCTGTGAACCCAGTTGGGTCAACTTCGCACGTGAATAACTTTTTAATAAATATCACACAAAGCATATTTATTTTTAAAAAGGGATGATTGATCATAGGGTTTAATTTAGAATACTATGCGCGAAGATTACCGAATATCGTCCTTAAGTTAAACTCACAAAGGGCAAAAAAAAAAAGGAATTCTGTTGACAAGACACGTGAGCGTAGCTGAAGAATAGGACAGACAAGAGATATAAAGATTGTTAAGTAAGTAAGAAACCATTTGGAGAGAGAAAGTCGCTAGCTATCAAAAAGGTTACCTTCAAACCAGGACTGAAAGGCATCAATGCCAGGTTACTACAGATTTCAGGGGCCCATCTTTAAAAAAATTATATGTGTTTATATAAATTTAAACTAAAATATTTGGTGGCATTTTAAGTTTTATATAGTTTCGGCAACTAAGTGACAATGCATTCTTAAGGCTAGATTAAGCAACGGTGGCGAAGCGAGGAGCTTCGCCCAAACCTAAGCTACATTACACTGCAAATTTATTCAAATTATGCTGTTGAAAGCGCAGATCTGCGTCATCTTCGGCCACCGTGAAGGGTTTGTGGGCTTCATTAAAATGGAAAACGCAGCATGGCTAAATTGTGAATAGGGCTATGATTTCGCGTACCAATGGCCGTTCTAATTTCTGCGACTCGAAGGACGCCGTCCTCTCTTGCGTGCACTGCCGTCACCCTGCCGATCAGCCACTGCTGGGGCAGCAGCTTGTCCTTGGCGACGACCACCAGCTCTTCCACAATGGCGTTTGGCAGGCGATGGTTCTATTTGGTCCGAGCTTGGAGTCCCAGCACTATCGGTCGAGCGACATGACAGCGTGCCATCGATTTAGGCAGGTTAGACCCTGATGTTTCGGAGTCTCTTCTGCCGGCAGAGCCCTCAATGGGCATCCCAGGTGATCTGGCGTTTGAGTCTCGCCGTCGCTGGGTTCATCGCCGAGAGCTCATATGGCCTGGAATTCAGCTCGGCTGTCACCGCGACTAGAGTCGTCTGGAACCCTTCTGCCGTTAGTAGCAGGTTGCCTATAATTCGTAGGAATAGGCGTCTTGCAGACCTGCCTCCCAAAGGCCTCCGAAATGCGAAGCTCTTGCCTGTATGAACTTAAAGCCGCATACGCTTTTTACTGCGGCTTCGCGAATAATGTCCGCGTCTTCCGCGATTGAAGCTCGCAGCTCCTGAAACTTTCGACGAAAATCATCGAGCTATCGCAATGGACGATCTGCGGGACTCCTCGACGGTCGACGATTATAAAAGTATTTGTTGATGAGTCAGTGTGAAACGAAGTTTAGCAATCGAATAATGCGATGCACGACTTATATGTAGGCTTTCGACGCATTCAAAAGGTCATTTTAATTGGGCCACATAAATCGACGCCACGGATAGCAAATGGGCGGAGCGCTCGGAGTCGATCTGCTGGTAAATTTTCAATAATTTGTGTTAGCAGACGCGGCTTGCATTTAAAGCAACGGATGCATGAACTCACTGTCTAACGACAAACCTCTTGAGCGTCACAGTCGCTCACGAAGAAGACTCACGAGTGTTCCTGGGCCAGGATGAAAATTCTAGCAAATTGCGAGCTTTTATTTAGAAGAAGCGTGGCATCATACGAAAGGGAAGCATTTACATGTCCCCTTACTTGCAAAACCGAAAAAGAGCACCAAGAACCATTACACTCACGGTTGGGGCCAAAACTTTTAAATTTTTTCGAAAAAGAACGTCGCGTTCAAGCATGCGAATCAATAATTTCTGACAATCGGGACGTCTACAAACAAATTATTACGGGTGATGAGACTTGGATTTATGGCTATGATGAACCAAGACCGAATAGTCCACACGAAAGTCGCTCAAAAAACAAGTTCATGTTGACAGTTTTCTTATTGATTATCGAGGTGTAGTGCATTACGAATTCCTTCTCACTGGCCACACTATCAGCAAGGAATATAATTTATCTGTTTACGTCGTTTGCGTTAAGCTATTCGCAAGCAAAGGCCAGGATTATGAAAAGAAAACACTTGGATATTGTACCACGATATTGCACCGTCCCATACAGCACTCTTTCCTAAAATTTCGCCAAAAACTCCACTCATGACGCTCCACAACCACCGTATTCGTCTGATTTAGCACCCAAAGAAGAGACCACTCCGGGGAAATCTATTTTAGTCGATTGAAGAGATCAAATGTGAATAGCTGCGCGCATTGAAGACTATACCTGAGGATAACTTTTTAGCATGCTTCAAAGATTCCCAACAACGTTGGCATAAGTGTATTGCGGTTGGGGAATTCTTTTAAGGAAGACGATAAAAATGTATAATTTTAAAACAAAATTCACCTTACTTTTGAACACAGTAGTATGTTATCTTCAAATTCCGCTCGTCGGATTACTTAATCTATTTTGTCCAACTTTTTTTCTTTCGAGTGCCGATGGAATACTTTTAAATATCACTGCTTGATGTTTAAATTTTTACTGCGTATATATAAGTTAACATACTATTACCTACTATTGGTATTTGCTGACCCAGCTCTCTAGGGAATCTAATGACCAGAGTCATGATTGCGGCGGCTATGTTGCCAGCCGCGATAGTCATCCGACATCACACACGAGGTTCTAACGCTGCACTTATGGGGACAGCGACGACGGCTTTGCGACAACGACGGCGACTCCGCGACAGCGACGGCGACTCAGGCTAGCTTACCTGATTGTAACCAAAATTATGTCATTAGTCTATGTTTGGATACGAATAAAGCGTATAAATAATAAATCACTCTTCTTAGTTAACTCAACTGCATTTTAAAATGCATATAAGCAAAACAATTAAACTGCATTTATAAATGCACTAATTGACGCCCAACGTATAAAACCCACAAGTGAACTCGAGAAATAAATCTACAAGAAAGAGTGCGCGCAAAAATAAAGCCACATGACAACCTTCAGCCAAGAATACTTTTGTGACGGCAGCGAGGAAGTTCATCGTAACTTAGATAAGCCATAGTCTCAATACAATAATGTAAGTGACTCGCGACGTGAGAAAATACATATTGGATATAATTTCAAGCCGATGCGCTAGTTAGCTGCAAAATAACATTTTTAAATATCAAGAATTTGTTAAACCTCAGGGAAGCTGAATAGGGAAGCTAGGCTAAGACAGGAGCTTGAACTCCAAATTTCGCAGGTGTGAAGTAGGTTGAGAAACACACCACCTTCGGTACCAAAAGTGAAACGAGCCCCTTAACGCAACGAGCCCCTCAGCAGTGCTTTGCTGAGTTCTTGGAGGCAGGCCGCGCATGGCGCCTACAGACTCTGCAGAGGTTCGGCGGACGCGGTTCTCATGTCTATACTAGAATATTACGATGAGGTTGAAAAGAAACTCACGTTACTCACAAACGAGGCCCATTTGACTTATGATATGACTCGGGCAACGCGCTCCGCGTACTCATATCTGTACTTAAACGCAGTTTAACCGACGTGTGGTTTGCGGTTCACCCTTCGGGTTTGCCGACAGCGCTGGCACTAGTCCAGGTGGTTGAAGCTAATCATATGAGAAATACTTTCTGCGCCAGCAACAGCAACAGCAGGAAAAAAAACAATTTCCTCAAGGTGCCCAGGGCAAGAACCCTCATTTCAAGAGGCAGAACGGCCAGTACATAGATAAAGCCCAGAATAGGGCTGGGGGCGATAATGCCCCGGTCCCCATGGAAGTCGACCCTTCGTCTTCAAAGTATAGGCAGCCAACAAACTGTCAGAAATCTCAGGGCTCAGCTAAGTTAAACGCAAGTCAGGGTCAGGAAAATAAGCGTCCCAAAGGAGATAAAGGGTGGATCACATTCAAGCTAGCGATCCAGAGGGCGCGGAATAAAACGACTCAGCACAAGAGGTTTCGGGCGAGCAGGAGGATGAACATGGCGTAGATTATGAAAGCGATAGCTCTACATTTTTAGGGGAAGGCCCCTGCTGCCGTTCATCCGGCGGAGAATGACTGGGACAGATAAATGCAGCGAGAATTTTTCAAAAAACCATAGGTGACACTCGTTAGGCGAGCAGATTGGAAAATCGTGCTATGTTTATGTCGAAGTCGCCATCGTATTTTCGGAAGACGAGTCGGAATATGTCAGGCATGTCGACTGGGTTTCAAAAAGTCTTTTGGACGCGAACATGCGCGTGGCGCACGAGAAGACACAATTTTTTAAAGAAAGCGTCGAGTATCTCAGTTTCATAGTAACTAAGGATGGTGCGAAGTCAGATCCAGAAAAGGTAAAAGTTATCCGGCAATACGCTTTGCCGACTACAGTATTCGGTGTAAGATCGTTTTTGGGTTTCGCAAGCTATAACCGCTGCTTTATCAAAGACTTTGCTGCAATAGCGAAACCGATCTCCGACATTCTGAAGGGGGAAAACGGTTCCATTAACAAATACAAGTCTAGAAAGATACCAGTACAGTTCACGAAGCTCAGTGCAAGCGCTCATGTGCTCTTTGCTTAATATTATAGTTATATCAATTGATCTTAATTTATAAAATTTCATTAATAACAGATCAATAGCAAAAAAAGGACATCACCGAAAGTTATTGCTAGCCGCCGATGGGAACCGCGTTGGAGAAAAAAACTTATAAATATTAGAGTGAGCGATTGGCTCCCCACCAAAAACATTCATGCATACAGCATTACCACGCTGAAACTGGTATGTAAGAGTATTATATATATATAATGATATTAATCGCTGAAATAAATGTAATCTACTTAAAGAGCTCTATGTGGTGCTAAGGGCGATGGAAATTAATGATTTTTTTTTGTAAATACATATATATATATGCATATATACCAGCAGGTATAGCCCGGCCTTGCCCGAGGCACGTATAAAATAAATATTCTCAAAAAGCTTTGAAAATTATTTTGAAACTGATAAACAAGTTTCATACAAACGTTTTCCGCGTGTTCTCAAAAAGCTTGGAAAATTATTTTGAAACTTATTATTTACCAAAATTGCCCAAAAAACAGGATATCGATATCGATTTTTATCGATTGCTTGGAAACGGAGAAAGTTATCGATTATCGGAAACAAACTCGATCTGCGCGGGCACTAGGAGCACCTACATCTAAAATTTCAAGTCTCTAGCTCTTATAGGTTCTGAGATCCTTGCGTTCATACATACGGACAGAAGGATGGACGGACGGACGGACGCACATGGCTAGATCGACTCGGCTGTTGATGCTGTTCAAGAATATATGTACTTTATGGGGTCGGAGAAGCTTCCTTTTGCCTGTTACATAAATTTGGATTTTGCACAAATACAATATACCCTTTTTACCCATTTTTAATGGGTTCAGGGTATAAAAATCACTGTACAGAAGATGCTTCATATATATCCTTAAAGGCATCTCTACCCAGTCCCAGTCAATATTCCTATCAATACACTGTGTGACAAGAAACTCCCTTAAATTCAATAATCCATCATCACATATGTGGAATTCCATCGAGTCACAACATCAAGTGATGGTATGCTTTTATTGTGCTCCATTAAGGTACGTCTGCGGAATTTTAATGTTGTCATACACCAATATATATTTACTTATACCATTAAAGAAAGAAGATGATAACTTACCTATGTTTACCACAACGTAGAATTTTGCACCATTTTCGACAAGTAAAAATTTTCTCGTCAACCTCGCGTTCCTTGTGTACATCAAATATGCACAATTGTAGTGTATGCGCAACACATCGCACAAGATGAATATTTGTAAAAGTAATGGACTCCAGCTTCTCCATAAATTCGTCTCTGCTTGTGTCTTCATAGGCTGAAGACTCTTCTGCCGCATCATTGTTGAGCATTTCGATGGCCTTAACCATGTTCTTGCCATTATCAGATGTTATGCCAAAGGAAATATATTTATTCTTTAATAATTAAATCAAAAGAATTATATAAAACAATTATCTGAAAATCTGATCCAGATCTAGACCGTATTCTTGAATGATCTCTGCAATCTTTTGCTTAATGTATTCCAACAGTTTTCACAACGACTTTGGAAGTCTCGTAAGTCGAGTGAATAATTTGCAAATTCACGCCCAAAATAGCTTTGTCCATTCGAGTGGCTTCGTCAATTTTTAAAGATACAAGTTTGCCTTGCACTAATCGCTGTATGCCAGTTTTGATGGACTGTTCCCTAATGTTAACAAATTGCATTATGTTCGATAACTTACTCCGTTTCCAAGCAATCGATAAAAACCGACCGTCCTGGACGCACTTGCTTTGCTAGAAATATTTTTGGAGACCCTTTCCTTCGCATAATTCGAATAATAATTTCGAATAATTCGCATACAATAACTTGATAAACCCAAAAGGGAACGTAAGTCCTTGAAGGTTTGGGGCATAGGGAAATTTTGTGTTTCCCTTACTTTCTCGGAGTTGGGTTTTCCGCCGTTCGCCGAAAAGATACATCCTAGAAAACCGACTTTGGTTTTAAATAGCTTAATTGTCGATTTGTATGTATACATATACAAATCATTTTCGCCTTGCCTATGGTCGTGTAGATAATTGTGTTTGGCGTGATCGTTCTGACTGAAGGACTGATCGGACTGATTGAAGGCGATTATATCGTCGGAGTAAACATATAATATTCTTCCAAAATGGTCTCTTAGAATATCATCCAAGGCCCTCTGTAAATTTGATGGGGAATTTTTCAACCCAAATGGAAGTCTGGTAAACTCAAATTTACCTCCATTTATTGCAAACGCTGTTTTATATCTCTTTATCTCTCTCTGTTGAGCTGCCAATGTTTTTTAAAAACGGTTTCCAAACTTGAGAAAAGACTTAGAGAAAAATGTTGCTTTTCATATCAACACGTTATAATGCGTTTATTAATCAAAAATTACATATTGGTTTATAAAGTTATTTGGCTACGGCTCAGAACAATTTCTTTGCCCCACCTAGATCAACAACGAAAGAAGGAGTGTGTGAGATAAAAGAAGAATATGCATTTCATAGCAGCTATGACAGGTACAAGAGAGGCTTGCCAACCTTGTTTTGCTAAAGTTATGCGGTGCTACTACTGCAAAATCCAATATACTCCACCCGTTGGGAGCCTGACTTGCAACACACTGCTTAAGAGGCAGCAGACACAACTTGTTCACGGTTTCAGATGTGGTCCTGACATCAGCTACTCGAGAAACTCCATCCTTGCCAGAAATCAGATTTACTACCCTACCTAGCGGCCACCGCATGGGAGGTAGATTTTCATCCTTGACGAGCACTAAGCAGGAGACGTTTTTTAAATCTATCAGCTCGTTCTCTGCTCCAACTATATTTGATGCGTTGTCAAACAAAATCTTGCTGGGCTTGCCACGAGTAGCGATGACCGTTTTGAGCACTCAAGAAAGTTGCGGTCGATAGGTCCTTCCTTAGCTCTAAGTGCAGTGCCTTGCTAGTGAAACAGATAAAGACGCTAACGTACCACTTAATGGCGGTCTCGTACGAACTTTCGATTTAAAGAAGAAAGGTCCACGATGAACGCTCGTACGGTTTTTAGAAGCTTCATTGAAAGACTTGCCATCACATGCTCGACGTGCGATGGAGCTGGATTTTTTCACATTTCCTTGAGAACGAATCTCTCTGATGTTATCCCACAAGTTCGCTCTCTGTACGAGTCAAAAAAGAATCCGAGTGCCTTGATGAATATCTTCAACAGGAAGTCCATGCAGCGCTGCATGAATTTATAAAAAAAATATAAAACCGTTTGATTATTGTTATTTTTTCGCCAATCCGTCTGGATTGTACCATGTGTATGAGAAATCTGATTTTACAATAATATCTTATGTTATAATGAAGACGCGACGTTCCGGCAGCGGCATGGGCAGATCGCTGACTTTGCGCCTTGTGCCGTTCTTCTGCAGCCACTCAGCGCGCGCATGTGCGGGATCATATATCTGTGGTCTGGCTGTTGACCGGCCGGCACTGCACTGTCAGCGTCTTCTGCAAGTGTCGCAACATTGCTGCGACGGAATCCGATTGCCCAGTCGGAATAGCTGGTTATAACTTACACATAGATGAATGTAAGCTTCATTGACCCAAATGAGTTTGTGCGCTTGCATCCAAGCGTTAAATCCGCATGTGGATAGCTTTTCCTAAATTAAATTGTGGGAATTTCAGAAAGACATGCCACCAGTCAACTGTGGAGACCATCTAATGGATAAGATGAGCCATTAAATCAGAGCTCCGATTGAGCTAGGATGTCGGAAACTGTGCAAGTAGATATCGCCACTTCATTCTGCCGTTCAGTTTTTTTTTGGAAGCTTCTTATCCAGGATAGACGATTTGCACCAGCAATAGAACTGCTTCACCAGAATGCCTGTAAGCTTGACCTAATGCACCAAATTTGTCAACAGTCTTACTCCACATATTTCCAGCATATCATTAAGAGAATATTCACAATTAGTCGCCGCAGGGATAGCAAGCCCAACACGAAACTTGGTTGTGATGATGTCTTCCTTCAAGGCGCAATGATGTGTGAGTAAATATTTACAATAGCCGCTCAACTCTGGACTAACTCACGACATGTGATTCAGATCCAGAAATCCCTTGATGAAGGCCGAGTACTGCTCCTTCGCTTAACACTGAGAAATCGACGATAAACCTGGCCATAGGACTCTCTTAGCAGCTCTGCACTCCGCTTCAAAGACAGTCGCACTAAATACTCGCCGGATGGCAACAAAGCGCTGCTTACACTCCAACTCTACCTTGCCAGCCTTTACCATAGCGGCGGTATCCCTCTCGCTCTCGTCTCAATTTCACAGCTTGCTGCGCTGGCGTTTCCTGTGCTGGTCTTCGCATAGGTTGTTGTTTGCCAGCTTAATAGGCTAGTGGAGCCGATGCTGGTCTTCTCTAGTTGGCAAGTATACTTGCAATATACGCTCTCGAGTGGTCCCTCGCAGTCTGCTGGACATGTTTTCTTCAGTGTTTGTATAGTCTTTGGGGTGGGAGGATTGTTTATTGTTCTATCTTTTACAGTTGAGTGAGATGCGGTTTTCATTCATTCATTCTGTGGTTTTCATTTGTGGCTTCAAAAAGTCTAGTTCGGCTTGTAGCTCTACTCACTCAGTAATTTGCAGTTGAGGTTTCCTTCCACCCGATCCATTTCATCAGCCTCCAGGCAGGGATTTATTTGATGTTTCTGCCTCCAGGCAGGGAATCGAGACCGAGTCACGGTCGCCATATAATAACTCCAACATTTTATTAAAGAAACAATTGCACGTCAGTGCAGTTTTGCGATCATGTTTTGAATGTCTTTATTTCCATTTAAAGAATCATGCTTAGCCTATGGGTACATGCATATACTTATGCTGTTATTGGTTAACAGCTACAGAGAGTGTGATAGTGTGTAGTTTGCATATGCCTGTGTTGGTGAGCACATACATATATGTTGCTTATGAAATGCGCTCAGACGTAGCGTGTGATATGCAGCGTAAACATAAAGGGGCAGCTAGAGGGGCCAGAGCCAATACATAAAGTGGCTCTGGGCTTGTTTAATGTATAATTGTTATTGTATGCAACAAAGTGCAAATGTATGTAACAGGCAGAAGGAAGCACCTCCGACCCTATAAAGTATATATATTCTTGATCAGCATCAATAGCCGAGTCGATCTAGCCATGTCCGTCTGTCTGTCCGTCCGTCCGTCCGTCCGTATGTATGAACGAGACATGTAGCTTCTAGAATAGTTTATATGAATCAAGTATCTTTCATTTTACAGCTATCGCCACCATCCCGCTACCACCAGCTATAAATCAAGTAAGTAAACCAATTTATGCTGCCCACCAATAAGAGCCATGGGTTACGAGTTCGAATGCTTTTGGTTGAACTATTCTTTTTATATCGAAATCCTATTTTTGCGCAAACCTTTTATGTTATAAGAGCTAGTCACCAAATTTGACATCTGGTTCCTTGAATTGTATACATATATCACGTATCTTTAATTTTAAAGCTATTGATAATCTCCGCCTCCACCCCATTGCTATAAATCAATTAAATAAATTTATTGAAACTATCCAGTAAGTTAAGCCACAATTGTAATTGTAATTGTAAGAATACACGAATATTGCACAATAATATCTACTGCTGAATTTTATTAAGATCGGTTAAGATAGATACATAGAAGTTATTAAAGAAATCATGTGGTTATACACATATATATAGTGGCAGGCCACGAGTCAGCGGCAGCTGGCGCAAAGCGCTAGAATTTCTGTATACATGTGCACAAATATACAAAATGAATTACAGTTGCGTTTGCATCGTAGGCTCTATGTATGTACATATGTGCTCCTATTTTTGTTCCGTTTTTTTTCGATTAGTACCAACTTTCGGTATGGCTGCAAGGTAAAAAGGCACGGGAGACAGTTGTTCTCGGGGCGCAAGTTCAATTCCAACGGGGAGAAAGTATTTTTTTTTTGCTTTTAATTTTTCTAATAATGTTAGCTTTAGCCGTTCACTCATTCAGTCAAGAAAACGTTTTTTTTTCGGTTAGAGTGAGCCTTGTGAACGCGTAGCGCGAGCTATTTCAGGTTTGTTTTGTGTATGTATGAGAGTTTGCAGAAATATGCATGCATTTTAAAATTAAATCAATAAAAAGTCAATTTACGCTAAACTTAATTTCCTCATTCAAAAATCATTAACTCTATTAAATCTTACAAAAGAACGTAATCATATGTATGTATGTATATTTATTCTCTCATACATACATCTGTTTTAGACTTAGGCCTAACCAGTGCATATACACATACGTATATACATTATAATAATTTATATACATATGTATGTTTGTACTCAATTTTTTCTTCTCGAAAATAATGGGAATTCACGAAGTGCGACTTTTCAACACTGTTAATATAAATCTGTGCGCGCAATTTGAGAATTTTATTTCGTAATTATTTAGTATACCCTGAACCCATTGAAAATGGGAAAAAATATATTGCTAGAGACTTGAAATATTAACTGTAGGTCCTCCTAGTCCATGCGCAGATCGAGTTTGTTTCCGATAATCGATAAATTACTCCGCTTCCAAGCAATCGATAAGGATCGATATCGAAATCCTGTTTTTTGAGCAAATTGGGTAAATAATGAGAGTTAGAGTCACCAAACTTGATATGTTACTTCTAGCATATTTGATATATATCAAGCATCTTTATATCTGTCGCCACACTCCCGCTACCACCGCAGAGCTATAAATCAAGTTAATAACCCAACTTGTATTGCCCACCAATTTAAGCTACCATTTTAATGCAATTAACTTTTTAAGAATACACAAATATTCTATGGTACAATAAGATATACTGATGTGTTTGCGACGCACATTCGAAGAATTTCTGTATACATCTACACACTCATATTCATGCGCGTCGGCTTCGAATTCGATTGTATTGTTCTCTGTGCCTTTGGCAAGTGGCGCAGTATGTCGCGAGTTCCAGTCCCACCGAGGGACTATTTTTTTTTTTTGGTGTGGCTGTTGAGTAGAGACGGCGGCAAGCTCTGCGGTTAGTTGCGAGTTCGAACCCTGCCCAAGGAACGTTTTTTTTTTTTTTGTAATTTATCTTTATTTCTATAAACGAGCGCGTAGTGCGGGTTCAGGGTATTTTCTAGCGGGAACTCCCGACTAGAACCTCTTACTTGTTCTTTTTCTATTGGGATCTCCGGGTTGAGTAGCGCTACTCTTAATGTGTTCAATATTTTGTAACCCATTTGTTTACAATTATCAATTGATACTTGTTCAAAGATATTTTCCCACGGTGCCACTTTGATTTGACTGATTTGATAAACATTGCATTTCAAGCCTTTGGAAGAACTGATCTAAGTCAAGAATTCCATTAGTATACAAATCGCTAACATCATATCTTGCAATAATTGAGTCGGCCGATCATTTCTATGCAAAATAAAATTATTCGCAAAAATCAGGTATGGGTGAATTTCATGTTTCCATGTTCCTGAAAATGCTATTATATCGGAGTCGAAGGAAGTGCTGGCCATGAAAAGATTTTTAAGCTTGGAAATGAGACCTCTGACATTCTGATAATGAACAAGGATTTGGTCAGAGGATAAAGTTAGTTAGTTTGCGGCAGCGATATTACCCTGTATTGAAATGACTGTAAGGGTAACAGGCTGGTTACGCTTTTTATACACTGAACCCATTGAAAATGGGTAAAAAGGGTATATTGTATATGTGCAAAATGTAAATGTATGTAACAGGCAGAAGGAAGCATCTCCGACCCCATAAAGTATATATATTCTTGAGCATCAGCAGCCGAGTCGAATTAGCCATGTCCGTCTGTCTGTCCGTCCGTCCGTCCGTATGTATGAATGCAAGGATCTTAGAAACTATAAAATCTAGAGACTTGAAATTGCTGTAGTCCTCGTAGTCCATGCGCAAATCGAGTTTGTTTCCAATAATCGATGACTTACTTCGTTTCCAAGCAATCGATAAAAATCGATATCGAAATCTAGTTTTTTGAGCAAATTGGGTAAATAATAAGAGCTACAGCAACCAAAAGTGACATGCTTACTCTAGAATAGTAAATATATATCAAGTATCTTTCATTTTATACCTATCGCAATCTCCCCGCTACAACCTCATACTTATAAATCAAGTAGATAACCCAACTTTTATTGCCCACTAATTTAAGCTACTATTTTAAAGCAATTAACTTTTTGAGTATTCACAAATATGCTATGGTACAATAAGATATACTGTATAAAATTTCATGACGCGTGTTTGCGGCATAAGCGCAAATACGAAGTATACATGTACACACACATTCATGCGCGTCTGCCTCGTATTCATCAACAGCATTATAATAACGATTGTATTGTTTTCTGTGCTACTATTTTAAATGGGTTTCTTCTTATTATGACTTAATTGTTGGTGTGGCTGTTGAGTAGAGGCGTTGGTAAGTGGTGTAGTCTGTCGCGAGTTCGAGACCTACCGGAGAAATTATTTTTTTTTTGTGACTGGTGTGGCTGTTGAGTAGAGTCGGCGGCAAGTAGTGCGATTATTTGTGAGTTCGCTCCTTCACTCCTTCTGTTTACATATGTATTAGTTCGATTTGCCTATGATTATATTTAATTCGTAAGCGGTCTCTCTTAGCTTAAATCCTCTTCTCGTATTCTCTTAAATGATTGGTTTTAATCTTTTTTAGAATTGCATATTTTCCCTTAGATTAATAATTAGATTATAATTCCATTAGTTTAACATGATAATAATAACATTTAATAATATAATAACCCCATTGGCTTAACCTCTGAACAGTGCTACTGCCCTTGTAATTGTGACCCTGCGTCTATGCGCCAGTCCCTAGAAAAGCGCACATGACAAAATAATGAAAGTTTAAGCAAATACTTTAACGCAAAGCTTCTGCCTTAAACTAGAAGAAGACAAGTTTTTGGAATACGTAGTAGAAGAAATCCCGGATATCAATTTGCGCAACACCGCAAAATTACAGCATTTTGCTTCGAAAGCTGACTCAGTCAAGTGGAATTGTACATTTCCGCACAAAAACGAAAGGGTCAAATGGAAGCTGCTTCAGGACGGGTGGTCAAATGCTACAATTAAATAGCAATGGACACATGGCCAAGGAATGTCGTGAGCCTAAGCAGGAGGATCGCACATGCTTTACATGTGCAAAATAAGGGCATGAAGCCAAAGACTGCATCCTTTATAAGAAGCAAACAAAAAGTCAAGAAAAAATTAATATGTAAGCTATTTGGAAATAATTTTTTTTTTACAATGCAAACACAGAAATATCCCTATTTGTAGAATGCCTAATGGATTCTGGCAGCCCGATCAGTCTTATTAAAAAGTGTTACGTGCCAAAGAAAATTAAATAAGAAGAAGAAAAATGTAAACGTTATGTTGGAATTAATAAAAGTAAACTTAAAATCAATGGAGTTATACAGTATTCAATTTTGTTCTCAAATAAAAAAAATTTGAACATAACTGAAGTTGGTTGGTAACGAATCCATGGGGTATCCGATTGTATTGGGGCGAGATTTTTTAAATCAAAGTAAAATAAAATTAATTATCCTAAGAAATCTAGAAGTAGTATGAAAAGTAAGTGAAACAAGCCTCCACGGGGCAAGCCAACATAAACAACCTTCATTGTGTGCGCGACACTAAATAAGAAACCCTGTACTTGACCAAAAGTGCCTACATAACATTGTAGCACAATGTTGCTACATCAACCCAAAAACGCAACATCAGCAATAGATAGGATGTTGATGTTGCGACACATATAGAAATGGGACACCATCGACGACCAGTTTATAGCTTGTGGACATTAAGATATATACATACTTCTGTTAATAAAGAATATACAGATTGGTTTGAACTTCAACACAAGGCGGTTTTAATTTTTTTATTTCGCAGCATTAAATTCTTCACTTAATAATAAACTTAAACTGGAGGAACCTTTTCAACATCAGAAATCACATAACAAGGCACTAAGGAAGTCACCTTTAACACTGGACAAGGTTCTCCCCTGGTAACTGGCGCAGTCGAACTACGGATCATGAAGCTCCTTTGTAGAACAAATGTGGTTAAAATAAATATTTTCTCTCAAAATAAAAAAAAATATGAAAGAAACCAAAAAAGAAATCAAAGTCGCAGCAATATTAAATATAACAAAAAACAAGTAAGAGGTTCTAGTCGGGAGCTTCCGACTAGGGAATACCCCAAACCATCTTATTAAAACGCCAAAATGCAGTTCGCGCAACGCGATCATTTGAAGTAATAAAGATAAATTACAAAAAAAAAGTTCCCTTGACAGGGTGCGAACTCGCAACTGGCCGAATTACTTATAGACGACTCTACTCAACGGACAAACCAGCAAAAAAAAAAAAAAACAAGTATGAGGGTCTAGTCGGGATGTCCAGACCTGGGAATACCCTGAACCCTCTTATTCCAACACCAAATGCAGTTCGCGCAACGCGCTCGTTTGAAGTAATAAAGATAAATAAAAAAAAGTTCCCTTGGCAGGGTGCGAACTCGCAACTGGCCGAATTACTTGTAGACGACTCTACTCAACAGACAAACCAGCAAAAAAAAAAAAGAAAAACAAGTAAGAGCGTCTAGTCGGAAGCTCCCGACTAGGGGATACCCTGAACCCTCTTCTTCCAACATCAAATGCATTTATATATACTATTTTAGAAGCTAAATGTCAAGTTTGGTGACTCTAGCTCTTATTATTTACCAAAATTGCCCAAAAACAGGATATCGATATCGATTTTTATCGATTGCTTGGAAACGGAGTATGTTATCGATTATCGGAAACAAACTCGATCTGCGCAGGCACTAGAAGCTCTTATAGGTTCTGAGATTCTTGCGTTCATACATACGGACGGACGGACGGACGGACGGACGGACAGACAGACGGACATGGCTCGATCGACTCGGCTATTTATGCTGATCAAGAATATATATACTTTTTGGGGTCGGAGATACTTCCTTCTGCCTGTTACATACATTTGGATTTTGCACAAATACAATATACCCTTATACCCATTTTTAATGGGTTCAGGGTATAAAAAACGAACTAAAATAGCATTACAGAAAAAAGTCGCAATTACAATGCTGTTAGAATGCAATAGAATGCGAAGCAGACGCGCATGAATGTGTGTGTGTTTATGTATACACAAATTCTTAATGTTTTCACTAGCTGTGCCATCCAATTGCGCAGTTACATATAACTTTGGTTTTCTCTTAACTGATCTTAATGAAATTTTCTACAGTATATCTTATTGTACCATAGAATATTTGTGCATTCTCAAAAAATCAGTTGCATTAAAATTGTGGCTTAGATTCGTTGGCAATATAAGTTGGGTTATTAACTTGATTTATAGCTCTACGGTGTTAGCGGGGAGGTGGCGATAGGTATAAAATGAAAGATACTTGATATATATATACAACATTCTCGAAGCAACATATCAAGTTTTGTGTCTCTAGATCTTAATATTTACCCAATTTGCTTAAAGAACAGGATGTCGATATCAATTTTATTGATTGCTTGAAAACGGAGAAAGTTATCGATTATCGGAAACAAACTCGATCTGCGCAGGCAGTAGGAGGACCTACATCTAAAATTTCATCCTTGCGTTCATAAATACGGACGGAAGGACAGATGGACGGACCGAGAGACGGACGGACATGGCTAGATCGACTCGCCTATTGATGCTGATCAAGAATATATACACTTTATGGGGTCGGAGACGCTTCCTTCTGCCTCTTACATACATTTACATTCACAAATACCTTTTTACCAATTTTCACTGGGTTCATGGTATAAAAAAAATGAATAAATAAAGTAACATACACACACTGCAGTACAAATAGTGAAGATAAAACTGTTACAGTTGAACTCGTATTTCAAGGCGTCAAACGAGTTTGGAGACGTTGCACCCGTGGCTATATTTCAGACACAACAAGGTCGAATATACGGCAAGTGGTGCTACATTTCAAAGCGACTTGTACATCAAACTCAGAAATTCACAATTAATTAAACCACCCGACAAACCAAGCGACAAATGTGTTGCGACTAATATGTTCGAATCGGTATTTTTGTGGGATTTATTGACTAGAAGAACATAACCATCCAAACACCATTTATGATTATAATTTTTTTTTTTTTAATACTAAAATATGCAATTATTTGTTTTACCATGGCACACTACACATTTTTATAATGAAATTAATTAAAATAAATATGATTACTTACAAAATCCAATCTACAGATAAAACACACGTTCCACCACGGAAGCTTCGCAAGCTTCGTATATATATACACATTAAACACAATCTAATGGAAAACTAGTAATAAGTTACACACAAAAACACATTGTACACCCTAGATACATTAGTCTAAAACACAAACACTATAAATTATATTAAAACATTACCAAATTAAGTCAAAATTTGAAAAGATAGCAGGATAACAGTAGCAAATAACCAAGGTACAGACAGAAGCTAAGTAGTAAATGCCGAATATTGGGAGAGTGGAAAGACTCATCCAAAACACTAGAAGTAAGCAAAGAATCAGTACTAGCCTTTGGACGTTAGACTTGATAGAGCGGACGATACACTCCAATGACGTCAATATCAAGTTCGCTTCCTGCTAATCAAGGAGAGGCATTAAGAAACCAAATGGACGCGATTTCAGCTTTAAAGATAGAGACGCGATCCGATATCTACCATCATACGACGGTAACCCTAAGACACTGAGCGAATTCCTTAATAATAATAATAATAAAGAAATTCTTCTACTTATTAGAAGAACCGATTAGACCCCTTATGGGCAGATGCTCTTAAGAGCAATTAGGAACAAGATTGAGGGCAAAGCGATCGAGGCTATCATAGAAGCCGGAGATAGCCTCAATTGGGATTAGATTAAAGAGGCACTTATTGCATATTGCGATGATAAGAGAGATGAACACACTCTTATGTATGAACTACTTAATTTAGCTCAAGGGGGATTTTCTTTACGCGTTTTATACCACAAAGTCTGTGAAATCAATCTTGCCTTGTTCAGATTAACCGACACAAAGGAATCTGAACCCTTATTGATAAAACCCAAAAACAAATTATTTGCAAACATATGTCTAAATTCGTCATGTCTAAATTCTGTCAGGAATTAGAGGACCATTGGGAGCCACTGTCAGATCCATGAGACCGAACTACCTTCGAGAGGCTCTAGAATGGGCACTAAAAGAAATATATTTCTCACAAGAAAATAGGAAAAACAAGATCAAAATCGAGAATATAGACCACGGGACAACAGGTCTGGACGCAACGATGGTAACAACAAAAATCAAAACAATAACGAGAGACGCTACGACAAACGCGGCCATAACGAAAGTTATGATACAATTCTAAGCAAAGATGACATAGTAACACACCGGCGAACATGCCTAAAGAAAATAGTTCCGACCAACAATACAGACAATCGAACAGCCTAAAGCCTAAAGGCTCCATGCATAATGTAGAGTAACAATATGCTCAATTACATAATTATAACGAGGACTCAAATTTTCAACAAAGGATACCTAATCAAAGTCCATTACCTTATATCCTATTGCATCTAGATTCTGGTAGCCCTTACTAATTTGTAATTAACACTGGTGCAACCTTTTCCTTCATTAGTCCTAAACTTGTAACTCAAGCAAAATAAACAAAACTTCAAACGCTAATAGCGATACAAACCGTACTAAAAGTACACGAATTACCCAACAAAACGATCCCTCCACTTTTTAAAGAATTTGCTAACGACACGCCTTTTTCATTACTCCTTTTCCAATTCCACCCATATTTCGATGGTTTGATTGGAATACAACATTTAGAAGCGATCGTAAATATACCACAGCGATCTTTTCAAACAAAAACACCGAGATCAAACTCGAAGATAAAATAGTGTCAAGCCTACATACCATTTAACAAAGACTTATTTATATCAGGAGGACTGTACTCTGCGAAAAATAACTTGAGTTACATGGAAGTTAATAACCTTTCGAATGAGACTCAGAACTTTTGTCTAGATACACGACTAGAAAAATATAGGAAACAAGACTTTTTGGAAGTTAACCTCATATTAGAACCCAATAATGAAACTACCTTCAAGGACAAAGATTTAAATTCTAGTATACGTACTGAGCACTTAAACAGCAAAGAGAAAAAAGAACTTAAAAAAACTCTGCTTAAAATTTCCAAACCCATTTTACCAAGAAGGAGACCCTCTTACCTTCACTTACCTAGTGAAACATAGAGTCAAGACAACGGACGAAATACCAATCTGTACTAAACCATTTCGGTGAAGTATAAAAAAACGACAGCAAATTCAAGGAACAATACAAAAACGGTTAGATCAGAATATCATTAGACACAGCTCCTCTCCATGAAGCGCTCCAACCTTTTTGGTATCAAAAAAGATGGATGCGCCCAATGAAAAGAAATGGAGACTAGTAATAGACTACCGGAAATTAAACGAAAAAACAGTTAAGGACATATACCCGATGCGAAAATAAAACGACATCTTAGACAAAATAGGCAGGGCAAAGTATTTCATTGCTCTAGACTTAGCTAGCGGATACCATAAAATTGAGATGCATCCAAAATATATTGATAAACTCAATAACGCAAATTTAAAACTCCAACCAGCCAAATCAGAGATCCTAATGAAAGAGATATAATATTTAGGACACATCATCACTGACAAGAGAATTAAACCTAATCCAAAGAAGATTAACGCTATCAAGCTATTCCCAATCCCAAAGACAAAAACTCAAATCAAGTCTTTTCTGGGATAATTGGGGTATTACCGAAAATTCATTAGGGACTTCGCAAAAATAACAAAACCGCAAACACAACAGTTGAAAGGAACGACAGCTGTTATTATTATGGAAAAATTCGTAGCTGCATTCGAAACTTGTAAAGAACTTTTTTGCAACGATACACTATTAGAATACCCTGACTTTATTAAAACATTCACTCTTACTACTGACGTTAGTAATGTCGCTATGGGGGCAGTACTCTCCCAAGGTACGCCTTATAACGAAAACCCGATATATTTCGCTAGCCGAACGCCAACGGATACCGAATTAAACTATTCAACAGTAGAAAAGGAAATACTGGCAATAATTAAGGCAACCAAATATTTCCGTCCTTATTTGCTAGGACAAAGATTCAAAATTGTCACAGGCCATAGACCACTCACGTGGCTTATGAAATTCAAAGAACCAAATTCAAAACTGGTTCGCTGGAAGTCACAACTACTTGAATATGATTATGAGGTTCCGAAAATTAAACGAAGCGAACCTAAAAAGTTCAGTTCTGGTAATAAAAAAACCAGTTAACGAATATAACCTACAACTAGTATTCCCAATAAGCGACACCTACCAAATAATAGTTTCAACCCCATTCAAAAACAAAATTAGAAGAACAATATTAGAACCCCACTTCGATAAGGGCATAATAACGCAAATAGTAAGAAAAATCCTAAAGACTAACAGAACGTACGCAGTTTTCGCCCCCAACAATATTTTCAATTTCGTAGCAGAATCTCTCAAAAAATTCTTCTTACCCACAAACCTGTAGAAAATTATCAGATGTGCAATAATGGTAGAAGACATGACAGACTCAAACAAATTAGAACAAGAAATCCAAAAATACCACAGCGATAGCAACCACAGGGGTATAGAAGGAACAGTAGCCCACCTAAAGAGAAAACTTTACTTACACCTATGCGATTGCGATATATGTCAAACATATTAATATGATAGACAGCCTCAAAAACTAATTTATCAAGAAACCGGAACCCCAGCAAAACCAATGGAATTCATACATGTTGTAGTAGTCCCAAAAGAGTCCCTTACCTGATCCCGTCCCAGTTAATCAAACTGCCTCAGCCCCGTCAGCTCCTGGCCGCAAAGGTAGACCTGCGCGCAATCTTGCCCAGATTGTTAAAAACAATCATTGTGCCTCTTTAGCTCCTCCAAGTCCTGTATTACCTATAGCCCCATCAGCGCCTACTGTAACGGTAGTTGCCCCTCGTAGGCAAGTTTTTGTGTCTCGACTTTCGTCGGACACCACTTCTGAGTTATTGGCAGCCTATATTGCTACCAAATCTTCTGCTAGCGTGTCAATAACCAAATTTAATTCCTCCACCCGTCGTGAAATATCATTATTAAAAATAAATGTTTCACATGAAATGTTCCCAATCATTTGTGATCCCAAATGTTGGCCTCCACACATGATTGTTCACGAGTTCAAGCCAAAAAAGCGTATCTGGATTGGCTGGCCAACCCTTCCAGTCCCTTCAATACACGGTATCATATCTGCCCCAAAAAACTAGCTTCATCTTCTGACCAAATCTTTATTCATTATCAGAATGTTAGAGGTCTCATTTCAAAGCTTAAAAATCTTTTCATGGCCAGCACTTCCTTCGATTCGGATATAATAGTATTTTCAGAAAAATGGTTACTATACCATATCTGATTATGAGGTTTTAAGTTAAGTCAAAATTTGAAAAGATAGCAGGATAACAGTAGCAAATAACCAAGGTACAGACAGAAGCTAAGTAGTAAATACCGAATATTGGGAGAGTGGAAAGACTCATCCAAAACACTAGAAGTAAGCAAAGAATCAGTACTAGCCTTTCGGACGTTAGACTTGCTAGAGCGGACGATACACTCCAATGACGTCAATATCAAGTTCGCTTCCTGCTAATCAAGGAGAGGCATTAAGAAACCAAATGGACGCGATTTCAGCTTTAAAGATAGAGACGCGATCCGATATCTACCATCATACGACGGTAACCCTAAGACACTGAGCGAATTCCTTAATAATAATAATAATAAAGAAATTCTTCTACTTATTAGAAGAACCGATTAGACCCCTAATGGGCAGATGCTCTTAAGAGCAATTAGGAACAAGATTGAGGCAAAGCGATCGAGGCTATCATAGAAGCCGGAAATAGCCTCAATTGGGAGTAGATTAAAGAGGCACTTATTGCATATTGCGATGATAAGAGAGATGAACACACTCTTATGTATGAACTACATAATTTAGCTCAAGGGGGATTTTCTTTACGCGTTTTATACCACAAAGTCTGTGAAATCAATCTTGCCTTGTTCAGATTAACCGACACAAAGGAATCTGAACCCTTATTGATAAAACCCAAAAACAAATTATTTGCAAACATATGTCTAAATTCGTCATGTCTAAATTCTGTCAGGAATTAGAGGACCATTGGGAGCCACTGTCAGATCCATGAGACCGAACTACCTTCGAGAGGCTCTAGAATGGGCACTAAAAGAAATATATTTCTCACAAGAAAATAGGAAAAACAAGATCAAAATCGAGAATATAGACCACGGGACAACAGGTCTGGACGCAACGATGTTAACAACAAAAATCAAAACAATAACGAGAGACGCTACGAAAAACGCAGCCATAACGAAAGTTATGATATAGACAATTCTAAGCAAAGATGACATAATAACACACCGGCGAACATGCCTAAAGAAAACAGTTCCGACCAACAATACAGACAATCGAACAGCCTAAAGCCTAAAGGCTCCATGCATAATGTAGAGTAACAATATGCTCAATTACATAATTATAACGAGGACTCAAATTTTCAACAAAGGATACCTAATCAAAGTCCATTACCTTATATCCTATTGCATCTAGATTCTGGTAGCCCTTACTAATTTGTAATTAACACTGGTGCAACCTTCATTAGTCCTAAACTTGTAACTCAAGCAAAATAAACAAAACTTCAAACGCTAATAGCGATTAAAACCGTACTAAAAGTACACGAATTACCCAACAAAACGATCCCTCCACTTTTTAAAGAATTTGCTAACGACACGCCTTTTTCATTACTCCTTTTCCAATTCCACCCATATTTCGATGGTTTGATTGGAATACAACATTTAGAAGCGATCGTAAATATACCACAGCGATATTTTCAAACAAAAACACCGAGATCAAACTCGAAGATAAAATAGTGTCAAGCCTACATACCATTTAACAAAGACTTATTTATATCAGGAGGACTGTACTCTGCGAAAAATAACTTGAGTTACATGGAAGTTAATAACCTTTCGAATGAGACTCAGAACTTTTGTCTAGATACACGACTAGAAAAATATAGGAAACAAGACTATTTGGAAGTTAACCTCATATTAGAACCCAATAATGAAACTACCTTCAAGGACAAAGATTTAAATTCTAGTATACGTACTGAGCACTTAAACAGCAAAGAGAAAAAAGAACTTAAAAAAACTCTGCTTAAAATTTCCAAACCCATTTTACCAAGAAGGAGACCCTCTTACCTTCACTTACCTAGTGAAACATAGAGTCAAGACAACGGACGAAATACCAATCTGTACTAAACCATTTCGGTATAGTATAAAAGAACGACAGCAAATTCAAGGAACAATACAAAAACGGTTAGATCAGAATATCATTAGACACAGCTCCTCTCCATGAAGCGCTCCAACCTTTTTGGTATCAAAAAAGATGGATGCGCCCAATGAAAAGAAATGGAGACTAGTAATAGACTACCGGAAATTAAACGAAAAAACAGTTAAGGACATATACCCGATGCGAAAATAAAACGACATCTTAGGCAGGGCAAAGTATTTCATTGCTCTAGACTTAGCTAGCGGATACCATAAAATTGAGATGCATCCAAAATATATTGATAAAACAGCCTTTTCTGCGGAAGGTGGTCATTTTGAATTTGTTCGAATGCCATTTGGGCTTACCAACGCCCCAGCCACGTTTTAAAGAGTAATGGACAACGTGTAAGCCGATTTGAATGGCAAATGTTGTTTAATATATTTGGACGAAAAAATCAATTTTTCGGCATCCCTACAAGAACACATTAGAGACTTAAAAGCAGTATTTGATAAACTCAATAACGCAAATTTAAAACTCCAACCAGCCAAATCAGAGATCCTAATGAAAGAGATAGAATATTTAGGACACATCATCACTGACAAGAGAATTAAACCTAATCCAAAGAAGATTAACGCTATCAAGCTATTCCCAATCCCAAAGACAAAAACTCAAATCAAGTCTTTTCTGGGATAATTGGGGTATTACCGAAAATTCATTAGGGACTTCGCAAAAATAACAAAACCGCAAACACAACAGTTGAAAGGAACGACAGCTGTTATTATTATGGAAAAATTCGTAGCTGCATTCGAAACTTGTAAAGAACTTTTTTGCAACGATACACTATTAGAATACCCTGACTTTATTAAAACATTCACTCTTACTACTGACGTTAGTAATGTCGCTATGGGGGCAGTACTCTCCCAAGGTACGCCTTATAACGAAAACCCGATATATTTCGCTAGCCGAACGCCAACGGATACCGAATTAAACTATTCAACAGTAGAAAAGGAAATACTGGCAATAATTAAGGCAACCAAATATTTCCGTCCTTATTTGCTAGGACAAAGATTCAAAATTGTCACAGGCCATAGACCACTCACGTGGTTTATTTTTTTTTTTTTTGTTTTTTATTTTGGGCTGGAATCGATCAGTGTCTTCTGATCTCTACCAAGCGGAGTTAAGGGTATAGAGTATAGTTATTATTTATTAACTTAAATGATAATTACAGACTTAAAAATATATAACAATAATGGGAAAGGGATGTTTAAGTGATGCGCCTCGTTGGTAGGTCGTCGGGGTGTAGCTTTCGGAGGCGCCTCTCACTGATGGGCTCAGCCAGGGCCCTTGCGGCCGCGTTCGGATGCTGCACCAATTTGTCGGAGTATCGGCTGCTGAAGAAGTTGAGCTGATCTCCGACCTTTGTTAGGCGGAGATCGCGTTTGATGGCGTCTGTTGTTACGTACCATGGCAGGCCAGCCACCTTGCGTGCTGCCTTGGCTTGGACCACTCTTATGCGACGAAGCTGGTGTGCTGATGCCGTGCCCCAAACTTGGATCGCATATGTCCAGATAGGCGTTACCATCGTTTTGATAAGCAGTGTCTTCGTGGATATGTGCAGCTTGCTTTGAGGCTTTAGTAGCCAATCGAGCTTTTGAAGTCTTCTCAGGCATTTTGCTCTCGTTGCTGCGATGTGAGGCCCCCATATGAGCCTTCGATCCAGGTGGACACCCAAGTAGCAGAAAGAGTTGGTCTGCTCAATGGTTCCTCCATCGAACCGTAGCCCCTGGCAGCTGTCTGGGCGCAGCGTAAAAGTGACGCAGGCGGACTTGGCACAGTTTATAGCGATGTTCCACATAGCTGTCCAGGTTTCGATCTGCAGCAGCCAGTCCTGCACTGCACTTGTAGCAGCTTGCAGATTTTTGTGGGAGGCTAGGAAGGCAGTGTCGTCCGCATATGTTGCCACCAGCAGTCTCGCAGGGCTGAGGTCTTCATTGCTTTGTCCTTGTGTGGGCAGGTTCGCCGTATACAGCGTGTACAGCATCGGACCGAGGGCGCTGCCTTGTGGGACACCTGCTTTGATGCCCTTAATTGCCGACCTTTGGTCTTTAACGGCCACATTTAAGGTGCGTCCTGCCAGAAAGGAGCTAAAGATGCTGAAGTATGGCGCTGGGAGTATCAGTTTGATCTTGAACAGAAGACCATCGTGCCAGACCTTGTCAAACGCTTGTTTGACATCGAGGAAAACGCCGACGCAGTATTGCTTCTGCTCAAAAGCTTCTAGTACGTGTTTTACTGCCCGGTGGACCTGCTCGGGGCAGCCGTGAGACTTTCTGAAGCCAAACTGATGATCCGGGACCAGGCGCGTGACCTCGTCGAGTTCTAAGAGACGGCTTAGCAGAAGTCGCTCAAAGACTTTTGAGAGCGTCGGCAGAAGGCTTATAGGGCGGTAGGACTCAAGTTGAGTTAGCGGCTTACCGGGTTTGGCGATCATCACAATTTTCGCATGTTTTCATTGCTTCGGAAAGTGGCCAAGGCGGAGCATGGAGTTGAAAATTATGGCGAGCGCCATGACTCCTTTGCGTGGGAGAGTCTTAGCTGCTCTGTTGTCGATTTCATCGCATCCTGGGGTCTTCTTTAGCTCAAGCATTTTCAGCTGTGTCCCGATTTCCGCGGGGGAGATGCTTCTTATCGGGAGAGCCATCTGCAGTGGAGCGTCCAGTGACTCGGCTACTTTACGGCGCTGTGCAACGTCTGCGAAGTCGAATGGCTTGAAGGTTGTCTCCAAGTAGTCAGCAAACGCATTGGCCTTTTCCTCGTCCGATCGGAGCCAGAGGCCAGAGTGATCCGTGATCGGGGAGGTAAAAACTATTTGCCTCTTAATGCTTCTGGTGAGCTTCCACACTGAAAAGGTGCTGTTGCCGTCATGCCCAGTTGCTTCGAGGAAGCTGTCTAGATTTTCCGTTCGAGTCCTAGCCAGCAGTCGTCTGAGCCGGTTGGACGCGCTTACCATTTCTGCCTTGGTGGAGAGGTCTCCGTTGCGGATGTACTGCCTCCTTAGACGTCTTTTGTCGGCAAGGAGACTCCTGGCTTCAGGGCTTAGTAGGGACCTTCTGAAGGTACGAGTGTGAGGCAGGGTTTGCGGGGCTGCACGTCTAGCAGCTTCCGTAATTTTCGCTGTGAGGTGGTCAACGTAGCTCTCCAGTTCACTTGCTGTATTTATGGTGACGTTGAGCTCTAATGTGTCCTCGAGGCAGGCCCGGTATACTTCCAAGTTAGAGCGCGGCGGGAGCATTTTGCGGATTCCAACTTCCCACTTGGGAGTCTCCTCGAGCTCAATCAGTAATGGGAGGTGATCCGACGTCAGGTCAAGGAGGCTTCGTATTCGCAGCTGTTCCTGTCTGAATCCCTTGTAGAGCCCGAAGTCAAGTGCACTTGGTGTTGCAGTAGCCCTATATGGGTAGCACGTTGCCTCTCCAGTGGCTATGATTTCGATGCCTTCGTTCTCAATGGCAGAGAAGAGCGTTCTCCCTCGGGGGCACATGCGGTAGTTTCCCCACCAGCGATGTTTGGCATTCCAGTCTCCTCCTGCCAGGAATTTGGGGCCAAGCTGGTCGAAAAGGGCTTGAAAGTGTGCCTCAGTCACTCTCAAGGCCGGAGGGCAGTATACAGAGGCGAGATTGAAGTCGCCTCTGCTGGATCCGAGCCGGATAGCAGCAGCTTGCATATGCCAGTGGCAGGATGACTCAAGTGGGTGGTGCGACAAGGACGACCTGATCAATATTGCTGCTCCTCCATGTTGGCTGTTGTCTGGGTGGTTGGCGGTGTGGAGAGTGTAGCCTGGCACTCTGAGGGTGATTCGAGAGCAGAAGTGAATCTCCGTGAGGAGAAACACATCGATGTGGTGGAGTTCGATGAAGGCTGTGATCTCATTCGCTTTCGAAAAGACCCCGTTGGCGTTCCATAGTGCTATCCTGAGGGAGCTCATTTTAGGCACTGTTATTTTTGGCGTTAGTGTGCATTAGCGCTTGTAAAAGAGTCTGTATGAGAGACATCAGTTGGTCGAATCTGGCGAACATTTGCTTCATCATGAGCTCAAGGGCTGAGTTGGGGCAGTTGTCGGCAACAGGTTGTGATTGGCTGGGAGTACTGCCAGTGTTCCTTCTGCGAGATGATGAGCGGGCACTGCGCTCTGCGGGCTGGGTACCGCGGAGGACGCTGGCAAAGGATTGTTGGCCGGGCACGAAGCTGCAGGCAGGAGCGGCTGTTTTGGGGCGGGGATCTCTGGAGCGGCTTGCATCTCTACCATTTGCCTTGTGCTGGTTTTTCTGCTGGAAAGCATATTGCAGATACTTCTTGCAGCCTTTGAAGTTTGCTGCGTGTGCTTCTCCACAGTGGTGACAACACCGATTCTCGTCCTTGCCAAGTGTGCACTCGTTGCTTGGATGGTTGTCCCCACACTCCTTGCACACATAGTGTCTCGAGCAGTAAGATTTTGTGTGCCCGTACTCTTGGCATCTGTTGCATTGTACAGGGCTCGACGTCTTGCGAGGCTTCTCCCACGAAACTTTGTGCCTGCATAGTACTGTTATTGATTTGACAAGGTTATTGTTCTCCGCTTTCCTCAGGTCAACAAATCTCATATTTAGAGGTTCGTTATTGACTCTGCTACGCGGGGTATATATGCGGACAACGTGGTGCCCCTTTTCTGCCAATTGCGCTGAAATATCTTCGGATGCGACCTCGTGGTGGATATTTCGTAGAACTATACGGTACGGCCGGTCTTCTGCAAGCTGGTGGTGGTGAAACAGGCAGCCGTTCTCGCGAAGGTGCCTTGCCAGCGTACGGTATTCGTCTGAGTTGCGGCATTGGACGATGCAGTCGCCAGAATTAAGCGATCTGACGGTGTAAGTGTCCGCGCCTAGGATGCTGTCTAGTTCCTTGCAGAACTTGGTGAAACTGAGGACGTTTGGCACAGTTATTCTCGGCACCTTAGAGGCAGGCCGCTCATTGGGAGGTGCCGTCTGGGTGGGTTGCGGGTGTGCGGCAAGCTTTTTATTTGCCGTTTGTTGCCTGCTGGCCCTTGCGCGAGCTGCGTGCGAGGTGGATGGCCTATCATCTACATCCTCGTCGGCGCAAGCTTCCTTGTTGGTGGCTAGCTCTGCTTCCGTGTCCATGGCGCTTTCCTCTTCGTCACAGAGGGCTGGCTTTCTTGGCTTCGGTGGTGCTCGCCTTCTTACGGGCGATACGGGGGGAGAGATTGCCACCTTCTCTTTTTGTGGCCTTAAACCATTGGCCTTGCCAAGTACGTGCAGTCTTGGGCGGGTAATTATTCAAAAACGCGTGGAGATCCGGGCTTGTAGCAGGATTCGCGCCAGGAATGGACGGGATTGCGGGGCCTTGGGAGCTGATGCCATGTGCGAGGGACGACGTTACCGTAGTCGTTCCTAGGGAGCAGGCAGTTGTGGTGATGCACGACGTGGTGAGTAGCGTAGTACCCCCGCACAGCGTGATGTATGGCGGTAACACATTATCCGACGGGTTGTATATCGGTGACGCAGGATAGTCAGGGATGAGTGGTTTCGGCTTGTTGGACGCCATTAGGTGAGATGTAGACCAAAATTTATAAGCTGCACTTATTTACAAAAATCTCCAGTATTTTTGTGAAAAGTGACTTTGGTGAACGGGGAGCGAAACGGTGACTGGAAAGTGTCAGCACTGTCACGGTCAGTGACTGACTTGCCAGCACTGATTGTTCTCCTATTGGCTAGTGCTTTACTTGTGTTAGTGAGTCTAGGCAAAAGCTCTCTCGCGAAAGCTCTGCTTACTCACACGCACACACACACACTACGGCTGAATTAAGGCGATCAGCTGAGCACAGTTTGAGCTTAGCAAAAGCTTGCTCTCTTACGCTCGCACGCGGTTGCACTTTTGTGTAAAAACAAAAAAAATACAATTTAAATGTTTATATATGTTTATATATATATATAGTTTAGCTGCCGGAGGCAGCACAATTATTTTTTTCGCGCTCTGCAGGCGCGATTTGTTTGTTAAGCCCTGGGGCGGGCTTAGTTAGTGTCACTGTCACTTTTCGTTTGTTTTTTGCCTGGGATGCACTGAACATACACACGCACGGGAGTGCACAGAAAACACGACCGATCTCCGCGGAAGTTCAAGGCGACTCTGACGTGGCTTATGAAATTCAAAGAACCAAATTCAAAACTGGTTCGCTGGAAGTCACAACTACTTGAATATGATTATGAGGTTCCGAAGATTAAACGAAGCGAACCTAAAAAGTTCAGTTCTGGTAATAAATAAACCAGTTAACGAATATAACCTACAACTAGTATTCCCAATAAACGACACCTACCAAATAATAGTTTCAACCCCATTCAAAAACAAAATTAGAAGAACAATATTAGAACCCCACTTCGATAAGGGCATAATAACGCAAATAGTAAGAAAAATCCTAAAGACTAACAGAACGTACGCAGTTTTCGCCCCCAACAATATTTTCAATTTCGTAGAAGAATCTCTCAAAAAATTCTTCTTACCCACAAACCTGTAGAAAATTATCAGATGTACAATAATGGTAGAAGACATGACAGACTCAAACAAATTAGAACAAGAAATCCAAAAATACCACAGCGATAGCAACCACAGGGGTATAGAAGGAACAGTAGCCCACCTAAAGAGAAAACTTTACTTACACCTATGCGATTGCGATATATGTCAAACATATTAATATGATAGACAGCCTCAAAAACTAATTTATCAAGAAACCGGAACCCCAGCAAAACCAATGCAATTCATACATGTTGTAGTAGTCCCAAAAGAGTCCCTTACCTGATCCCGTCCCAGTTAATCAAACTGCCTCAGCCCCGTCAGCTCCTGGCCGCAAAGGTAGACCTGCGCGCAATCTTGCCCAGATTGTTAAAAACAATCATTGTGCCTCTTTAGCTCCTCCAAGTCCTGTATTACCTATAGCCCCATCAGCGCCTACTGTAACGGTAGTTGCCCCTCGTAGGCAAGTTTTTGTGTCTCGACTTTCGTCGGACACCACTTCTGAGTTATTGGCAGCCTATATTGCTACCAAATCTTCTGCTAGCGTGTCAATAACCAAATTTAATTCCTCCACCCGTCGTGAAATATCATTATTAAAAATAAATGTTTCACATGAAATGTTCCCAATCATTTGTGATCCCAAATTTTGGCCTCCACACATGATTGTTCACGAGTTCAAGCCAAAAAAGCGTATCTGGATTGGCTGGCCAACCCTTCCAGTCCCTTCAATACACGGTATCATATCTGCCCCAAAAAACTAGCTTCATCTTCTGACCAAATCTTTATTCATTATCAGAATGTTAGAGGTCTCATTTCAAAGCTTAAAAATCTTTTCATGGCCAGCACTTCCTTCGATTCGGATATAATAGTATTTTCAGAAAAATGGTTACTATACCATATCTGATTATGAGGTTTTAAATTAAGTCAAAATTTGAAAAGATAGCAGGATAACAGTAGCAAATAACCAAGGTAAAGACTCATCCAAAACACTAGAAGTAAGCAAAGAATCAGTACTAGCCTTTCGGACGTTAGACTTGCTAGAGCGGACGATACACTCCAATGACGTCAATATCAAGTTCGCTTCCTGCTAATCAAGGAGAGGCATTAAGAAACCAAATGGACGCGATTTCAGCTTTAAAGATAGAGACGCGATCCGATATCTACCATCATACGACGGTAACCCTAAGACACTGAGCGAATTCCTTAATAATAATAATAATAAAGAAATTCTTCTACTTATTAGAAGAACCGATTAGACCCCTAATGGGCAGATGCTATTAAGAGCAATTAGGAACAAGATTGAGGGCAAAGCGATCGAGGCTATCATAGAAGCCGGAGATAGCCTCAATTGGGATTAGATTAAAGAGGCACTTATTGCATATTGCGATGATAAGAGAGATGAACACACTCTTATGTATGAACTACATAATTTAGCTCAAGGGGGATTTTCTTTACGCGTTTTATACCACAAAGTCTGTGAAATCAATCTTGCCTTGTTCAGATTAACCGACACAAAGGAATCTAAACCCTTATTGATAAAACCCAAAAACAAATTATTTGCAAACATATGTCTAAATTCGTCATGTCTAAATTCTCTCAGGAATTAGAGGACCATTGGGAGCCACTGTCAGATCCATGAGACCGAACTACCTTCGAGAGGCTCTAGAATGGGCACTAAAAGAAATATATTTCTCACAAGAAAATAGGAAAAACAAGATCAAAATCGAGAATATAGACCACGGGACAACAGGTCTGGACGCGACGATGGTAACAACAAAAATCAAAACAATAACGAGAGACGCTACGAAAAACGCAGCCATAACGAAAGTTATGATATAGACAATTCTAAGCAAAGATGACATAATAACACACCGGCGAACATGCCTAAAGAAAACAGTTCCGACCAACAATACAGACAATCGAACAGCCTAAAGCCTAAAGGCTCCATGCATAATGTAGAGTAACAATATGCTCAATTACATAATTATAACGAGGACTCAAATTTTCAACAAAGGATACCTAATCAAAGTCCATTACCTTATATCCTATTGCATCTAGATTCTGGTAGCCCTTACTAATTTGTAATTAACACTGGTGCAACCTTTTCCTTCATTAGTCCTAAACTTGTAACTCAAGCAAAATAAACAAAACTTCAAACGCTAATAGCGATTAAAACCGTACTAAAAGTACACGAATTACCCAACAAAACGATCCCTCCACTTTTTAAAGAATTTGCTAACGACACGCCTTTTTCATTACTCCTTTTCCAATTCCACCCATATTTCGATGGTTTGATTGGAATACAACATTTAGAAGCGATCGTAAATATACCACAGCGATCTTTTCAAACAAAAACACCGAGATCAAACTTGAAGATAAAATAGTGTCAAGCCTACATACCATTTAACAAAGACTTATTTATATCAGGAGGACTGTACTCTGCGAAAAATAACTTGAGTTACATGGAAGTTAATAACCTTTCGAATGAGACTCAGAACTTTTGTCTAGATACACGACTAGAAAAATATAGGAAACAAGACTATTTGGAAGTTAACCTCATATTAGAACCCAATAATGAAACTACCTTCAAGGACAAAGATTTAAATTCTAGTATACGTACTGAGCACTTAAACAGCGAAGAGAAAAAAATAACTTAAAAAAACTCTGCTTAAAATTTCCAAACCCATTTTACCAAGAAGGAGACCCTCTTACCTTCACTTACCTAGTGAAACATAGAGTCAAGACAACGGACGAAATACCAATCTGTACTAAACCATTTCGGTATAGTATAAAAGAACGACAGCAAATTCAAGGAACAATACAAAAACGGTTAGATCAGAATATCATTAGACACAGCTCCTCTCCATGAAGCGCTCCAACCTTTTTGGTATCAAAAAAGATGGATGCGCCCAATGAAAAGAAATGGAGACTAGTAATAGACTACCGGAAATTAAACGAAAAAACAGTTAAGGACATATACCCGATGCGAAAATAAAACGACATCTTAGACAAAATAGGCAGGGCAAAGTATTTCATTGCTCTAGACTTAGCTAGCGGATACCATAAAATTGAGATGCATCCAAAATATATTGATAAAACAGCCTTTTCTGCGGAAGGTGGTCATTTTGAATTTGTTCGAATGCCATTTGGGCTTACCAACGCCCCAGCCACGTTTTAAAGAGTAATGGACAACGTGTTAGCCGATTTGAATGGCAAATGTTGTTTAATATATTTGGACGAAAAAATCAATTTTTCGGCATCCCTACAAGAACACATTAGAGACTTAAAAGCAGTATTTGATAAACTCAATAACGCAAATTTAAAACTTCAACCAGCCAAATCAGAGATCCTAATGAAAGAGATAGAATATTTAGAATACATCATCACTGACAAGAGAATTAAACCTAATCCAAAGAAGATTAACGCTATCAAGCTATTCCCAATCCCAAAGACAAAAACTCAAATCAAGTCTTTTCTGGGATAATTGGGGTATTACCGAAAATTCATTAGGGACTTCGCAAAAATAACAAAACCGCAAACACAACAGTTGAAAGGAACGACAGCTGTTATTATTATGGAAAAATTCGTAGCTGCATTCGAAACTTGTAAAGAACTTTTTTGCAACGATACACTATTAGAATACCCTGACTTTATTAAAACATTCACTCTTACTACTGACGTTAGTAATGTCGCTATGGGGGCAGTACTCTCCCAAGGTACGCCTTATAACGAAAACCCGATATATTTCGCTAGCCGAACGCCAACGGATACCGAATTAAACTATTCAACAGTAGAAAAGGAAATACTGGCAATAATTAAGGCAACCAAATATTTCCGTCCTTATTTGCTAGGACAAAGATTCAAAATTGTCACAGGCCATAGACCACTCACGTGGCTTATGAAATTCAAAGAACCAAATTCAAAACTGGTTCGCTGGAAGTCACAACTACTTGAATATGATTATGAGGTTCCGAAAATTAAACGAAGCGAACCTAAAAAGTTCAGTTCTGGTAATAAATAAACCAGTTAACGAATATAACCTACAACTAGTATTCCCAATAAACGACACCTACCAAATAATAGTTTCAACCCCATTCAAAAACAAAATTAGAAGAACAATATTAGAGCCCCACTTCGATAAGGGCATAATAACGCAAATAGTAAGAAAAATCCTAAAGACTAACAGAACGTACGCAGTTTTCGCCCCCAACAATATTTTCAATTTCGTAGAAGAATCTCTCAAAAAATTCTTCTTACCCACAAACCTGTAGAAAATTATCAGATGTACAATAATGGTAGAAGACATGACAGACTCAAACAAATTAGAACAAGAAATCCAAAAATACCACAGCGATAGCAACCACAGGGGTATAGAAGGAACAGTAGCCCACCTAAAGAGAAAACTTTACTTACACCTATGCGATTGCGATATATGTCAAACATATTAATATGATAGACAGCCTCAAAAACTAATTTATCAAGAAACCGGAATCCCAGCAAAACCAATGCAATTCATACATGTTGTAGTAGTCCCAAAAGAGTCCCTTACCTGATCCCGTCCCAGTTAATCAAACTGCCTCAGCCCCGTCAGCTCCTGGCCGCAAAGGTAGACCTGCGCGTAATCTTGCCCAGATTGTTAAAAACAATCATTGCGCCTCTTTAGCTCCTCCAACTCCTGTATTACCTATAGCCCCATCAGCGCCTACTGTAACGGTAGTTGCCCCTCGTAGGCAAGTTTTTGTGTCTCGACTTTCGTCGGACACCACTTCTGAGTTATTGGCAGCCTATATTGCTACCAAATCTTCTGCTAGCGTGTCAATAACCAAATTTAATTCCTCCACCCGTCGTGAAATATCATTATTAAAAATAAATGTTTCACATGAAATGTTCCCAATCATTTGTGATCCCAAATTTTGGCCTCCACACATGATTGTTCACGAGTTCAAGCCAAAAAAGCGTATCTGGATTGGCTGGCCAACCCTTCCAGTCCCTTCAATACACGGTACCATTTCTGCCCCAAAAAACTAGCTTCATCTTCTGACCAAATCTTTATTCATTATCAGAATGTTAGAGGTCTCATTTCAAAGCTTAAAAATCTTTTCATGGCCAGCACTTCCTTCGATTCGGATATAATAGTATTTTCAGAAAAATGGTTACTATACCATATCTGATTATGAGGTTTTAAGTTAAGTCAAAATTTGAAAAGATAGCAGGATAACAGTAGCAAATAACCAAGGTAAAGACTCATCCAAAACACTAGAAGTAAGCAAAGAATCAGTACTAGCCTTTCGGACGTTAGACTTGCTAGAGCGGACGATACACTCCAATGACGTCAATATCAAGTTCGCTTCCTGCTAATCAAGGAGAGGCATTAAGAAACCAAATGGACGCGATTTCAGCTTTAAAGATAGAGACGCGATCCGATATCTACCATCATACGACGGTAACCCTAAGACACTGAGCGAATTCCTTAATAATAATAATAATAAAGAAATTCTTCTACTTATTAGAAGAACCGATTAGACCCCTAATGGGCAGATGCTCTTAAGAGCAATTAGGAACAAGATTGAGGGCAAAGCGATCGAGGCTATCATAGAAGCCGGAGATAGCCTCAATTGGGATTAGATTAAAGAGGCACTTATTGCATATTGCGATGATAAGAGAGATGAACACACTCTTATGTATGAACTACATAATTTAGCTCAAGGGGGATTTTCTTTACGCGTTTTATACCACAAAGTCTGTGAAATCAATCTTGCCTTGTTCAGATTAACCGACACAAAGGAATCTAAACCCTTATTGATAAAACCCAAAAACAAATTATTTGCAAACATATGTCTAAATTCGTCATGTCTAAATTCTCTCAGGAATTAGAGGACCATTGGGAGCCACTGTCAGATCCATGAGACCGAACTACCTTCGAGAGGCTCTAGAATGGGCACTAAAAGAAATATATTTCTCACAAGAAAATAGGAAAAACAAGATCAAAATCGAGAATATAGACCACGGGACAACAGGTCTGGACGCAACGATGGTAACAACAAAAATCAAAACAATAACGAGAGACGCTTCGAAAAACGCAGCCATAACGAAAGTTATGATATAGACAATTCTAAGCAAAGATGACATAATAACACACCGGCGAACATGCCTAAAGAAAACAGTTCCGACCAACAATACAGACAATCGAACAGCCTAAAGCCTAAAGGCGCCATGCATAATGTAGAGTAACAATATGCTCAATTACATAATTATAACGAGGACTCAAATTTTCAACAAAGGATACCTAATCAAAGTCCATTACCTTATATCCTATTGCATCTAGATTCTGGTAGCCCTTACTAATTTGTAATTAACACTGGTGCAACCTTTTCCTTCATTAGTCCTAAACTTGTAACTCAAGCAAAATAAACAAAACTTCAAACGCTAATAGCGATTAAAACCGTACTAAAAGTACACGAATTACCCAACAAAACGATCCCTCCACTTTTTAAAGAATTTGCTAACGACACGCCTTTTTCATTACTCCTTTTCCAATTCCACCCATATTTCGATGGTTTGATTGGAATACAACATTTAGAAGCGATCGTAAATATACCACAGCGATCTTTTCAAACAAAAACACCGAGATCAAACTCGAAGATAAAATAGTGTCAAGCCTACATACCATTTAACAAAGACTTATTTATATCAGGAGGACTGTACTCTGCGAAAAATAACTTGAGTTACATGGAAGTTAATAACCTTTCGAATGAGACTCAGAACTTTTGTCTAGATACACGACTAGAAAAATATAGGAAACAAGACTATTTGGAAGTTAACCTCATATTAGAACCCAATAATGAAACTACCTTCAAGGACAAAGATTTAAATTCTAGTATACGTACTGAGCACTTAAACAGCAAAGAGAAAAAAGAACTTAAAAAAACTCTGCTTAAAATTTCCAAACCCATTTTACCAAGAAGGAGACCCTCTTACCTTCACTTACCTAGTGAAACATAGAGTCAAGACAACGGACGAAATACCAATCTGTACTAAACCATTTCGGTATAGTATAAAAGAACGACAGCAAATTCAAGGAACAATACAAAAACGGTTAGATCAGAATATCATTAGACACAGCTCCTCTCCATGAAGCGCTCCAACCTTTTTGGTATCAAAAAAGATGGATGCGCCCAATGAAAAGAAATGGAGACTAGTAATAGACTACCGGAAATTAAACGAAAAAACAGTTAAGGACATATACCCGATGCGAAAATAAAACGACATCTTAGGCAGGGCAAAGTATTTCATTGCTCTAGACTTAGCTAGCGGATACCATAAAATTGAGATGCATCCAAAATATATTGATAAAACAGCCTTTTCTGCGGAAGGTGGTCATTTTGAATTTGTTCGAATGCCATTTGGGCTTACCAACGCCCCAGCCACGTTTTAAAGAGTAATGGACAACGTGTAAGCCGATTTGAATGGCAAATGTTGTTTAATATATTTGGACGAAAAAATCAATTTTTCGGCATCCCTACAAGAACACATTAGAGACTTAAAAGCAGTATTTGATAAACTCAATAACGCAAATTTAAAACTCCAACCAGCCAAATCAGAGATCCTAATGAAAGAGATAGAATATTTAGGACACATCATCACTGACAAGAGAATTAAACCTAATCCAAAGAAGATTAACGCTATCAAGCTATTCAAAATCCCAAAGACAAAAACTCAAATCAAGTCTTTTCTGGGATAATTGGGGTATTACCGAAAATTCATTAGGGACTTCGCAAAAATAACAAAACCGCAAACACAACAGTTGAAAGGAACGACAGCTGTTATTATTATGGAAAAATTCGTAGCTGCATTCGAAACTTGTAAAGAACTTTTTTGCAACGATACACTATTAGAATACCCTGACTTTATTAAAACATTCACTCTTACTACTGACGTTAGTAATGTCGCTATGGGGGCAGTACTCTCCCAAGGTACGCCTTATAACGAAAACCCGATATATTTCGCTAGCCGAACGCCAACGGATACCGAATTAAACTATTCAACAGTAGAAAAGGAAATACTGGCAATAATTAAGGCAACCAAATATTTCCGTCCTTATTTGCTAGGACAAAGATTCAAAATTGTCACAGGCCATAGACCACTCACGTGGCTTATGAAATTCAAAGAACCAAATTCAAAACTGGTTCGCTGGAAGTCACAACTACTTGAATATGATTATGAGGTTCCGAAAATTAAACGAAGCGAACCTAAAAATTAGACACAGCTCCTCTCCATGAAGCGCTCCAACCTTTTTGGTATCAAAAAAGATGGATGCGCCCAATGAAAAGAAATGGAGACTAGTAATAGACTACCGGAAATTAAACGAAAACACAGTTAAGGACATATACCCGATGCGAAAATAAAACGACATCTTAGACAAAATAGGCAGGGCAAAGTATTTCATTGCTCTAGACTTAGCTAGCGGATACCATAAAATTGAGATGCATCCAAAATATATTGATAAAACAGCCTTTTCTGCGGAAGGTGGTGATTTTGAATTTGTTCGAATGCCATTTGGGCTTACCAACGCCCCAGCCACGTTTTAAAGAGTAATGGTCAACGTGTTAGCCGATTTGAATGGCAAATGTTGTTTAATATATTTGGACGAAAAAATCAATTTTTCGGCATCCCTACAAGAACACATTAGAGACTTAAAAGCAGTATTTGATAAACTCAATAACGCAAATTTAAAACTCCAACCAGCCAAATCAGAGATCCTAATGAAAGAGATAGAATATTTAGGACACATCATCACTGACAAGAGAATTAAACCTAATCCAAAGAAGATTAACGCTATCAAGCTATTCCCAATCCCAAAGACAAAAACTCAAATCAAGTCTTTTCTGGGATAATTGGGGTATTACCGAAAATTCATTAGGGACTTCGCAAAAATAACAAAACCGCAAACACAACAGTTGAAAGGAACGATAGCTGTTATTATTATGGAAAAATTCGTAGCTGCATTCGAAACTTGTAAAGAACTTTTTTGCAACGATACACTATTAGAATACCCTGACTTTATTAAAACATTCACTCTTACTACTGACGTTAGTAATGTCGCTATGGGGGCAGTACTCTCCCAAGGTACGCCTTATAACGAAAACCCGATATATTTCGCTAGCCGAACGCCAACGGATACCGAATTAAACTATTCAACAGTAGAAAAGGAAATACTGGCAATAATTAAGGCAACCAAATATTTCCGTCCTTATTTGCTAGGACAAAGATTCAAAATTGTCACAGGCCATAGACCACTCACGTGGCTTATGAAATTCAAAGAACCAAATTCAAAACTGGTTCGCTGGAAGTCACAACTACTTGAATATGATTATGAGGTTCCGAAAATTAAACGAAGCGAACCTAAAAAGTTCAGTTCTGGTAATAAATAAACCAGTTAACGAATATAACCTACAACTAGTATTCCCAATAAACGACACCTACCAAATAATAGTTTCAACCCCATTCAAAAACAAAATTAGAAGAACAATATTAGAACCCCACTTCGATAAGGGCATAATAACGCAAATAGTAAGAAAAATCCTAAAGACTAACAGAACGTACGCAGTTTTCGCCCCCAACAATATTTTCAATTTCGTAGAAGAATCTCTCAAAAAATTCTTCTTACCCACAAACCTGTAGAAAATTATCAGATGTACAATAACGGTAGAAGACATGACAGACTCAAACAAATTAGAACAAGAAATCCAAAAATACCACAGCGATAGCAACCACAGGGGTATAGAAGGAACAGTAGCCCACCTAAAGTGAAAACTTTACTTACACCTATGCGATTGCGATATATGTCAAACATATTAATATGATAGACAGCCTCAAAAACTAATTTATCAAGAAACCGGAACCCCAGCAAAACCAATGCAATTCATACATGTTGTAGTAGTCCCAAAAGAGTCCCTTACCTGATCCCGTCCCAGTTAATCAAACTGCCTCAGCCCCGTCAGCTCCTGGCCGCAAAGGTAGACCTGCGCGCAATCTTGCCCAGATTGTTAAAAACAATCATTGTGCCTCTTTAGCTCCTCCAAGTCCTGTATTACCTATAGCCCCATCAGCGCCTACTGTAACGGTAGTTGCCCCTCGTAGGCAAGTTTTTGTGTCTCGACTTTCGTCGGACACCACTTCTGAGTTATTGGCAGCCTATATTGCTACCAAATCTTCTGCTAGCGTGTCAATAACCAAATTTAATTTCTCCACCCGTCGTGAAATATCATTATTAAAAATAAATGTTTCACATGAAATGTTCCCAATCATTTGTGATCCCAAATTTTGGCCTCCACACATGATTGTTCACGAGTTCAAGCCAAAAAAGCGTATCTGGATTGGCTGGCCAACCCTTCCAGTCCCTTCAATACACGGTACCATTTCTGCCCCAAAAAACTAGCTTCATCTTCTGACCAAATCTTTATTCATTATCAGAATGTTAGAGGTCTCATTTCAAAGCTTAAAAATCTTTTCATGGCCAGCACTTCCTTCGATTCGGATATAATAGTATTTTCAGAAAAATGGTTACTCTACCAAATCTGATTATGAGGTTTTAAGTTAAGTCAAAATTTGAAAAGATAGCAGGATAACAGTAGCAAATAACCAAGGTACAGACAGAAGCTAAGTAGTAAATGCCGAATATTGGGAGAGTGGAAAGACTCATCCAAAACACTAGAAGTAAGCAAAGAATCAGTACTAGCCTTTCGGACGTTAGACTTGCTAGAGCGGACGATACACTCCAATGACGTCAATATCAAGTTCGCTTCCTGCTAATCAAGGAGAGGCATTAAGAAACCAAATGGACGCGATTTCAGCTTTAAAGATAGAGACGCGATCCGATATCTACCATCATACGACGGTAACCCTAAGACACTGAGCGAATTCCTTAATAATAATAATAATAAAGAAATTCTTCTACTTGTTAGAAGAACCGATTAGACCCCTAATGGGCAGATGCTCTTAAGAGCAATTAGGAACAAGATTGAGGGCAAAGCGATCGAGGCTATCATAGAAGCCGGAGATAGCCTCAATTGGGATTAGATTAAAGAGGCACTTATTGCATATTGCGATGATAAGAGAGATGAACACACTCTTATGTATGAACTACATAATTTAGCTCAAGGGGGATTTTCTTTACGCGTTTTATACCACAAAGTCTGTGAAATCAATCTTGCCTTGTTCAGATTAACCGACACAAAGGAATCTGAACCCTTATTGATAAAACCCAAAAACAAATTATTTGCAAACATATGTCTAAATTCGTCATGTCTAAATTCTGTCAGGAATTAGAGGACCATTGGGAGCCCCTGTCAGATCCATGAGACTACCTTCGAGAGGCTCTAGAATGGGCACTAAAAGAAATATATTTCTCACAAGAAAATAGGAAAAACAAGATCAAAATCGAGAATATAGACCACGGGACAACAGGTCTGGACGCAACGATGGTAACAACAAAAATCAAAACAATAACGAGAGACGCTTCGAAAAACGCAGCCATAACGAAAGTTATGATATAGACAATTCTAAGCAAAGATGACATAATAACACACCGGCGAACATGCCTAAAGAAAACAGTTCCGACCAACAATACAGACAATCGAACAGCCTAAAGCCTAAAGGCGCCATGCATAATGTAGAGTAACAATATGCTCAATTACATAATTATAACGAGGACTCAAATTTTCAACAAAGGATACCTAATCAAAGTCCATTACCTTATATCCTATTGCATCTAGATTCTGGTAGCCCTTACTAATTTGTAATTAACACTGGTGCAACCTTTTCCTTCATTAGTCCTAAACTTGTAACTCAAGCAAAATAAACAAAACTTCAAACGCTAATAGCGATTAAAACCGTACTAAAAGTACACGAATTACCCAACAAAACGATCCCTCCACTTTTTAAAGAATTTGCTAACGACACGCCTTTTTCATTACTCCTTTTCCAATTCCACCCATATTTCGATGGTTTGATTGGAATACAACATTTAGAAGCGATCGTAAATATACCACAGCGATCTTTTCAAACAAAAACACCGAGATCAAACTCGAAGATAAAATAGTGTCAAGCCTACATACCATTTAACAAAGACTTATTTATATCAGGAGGACTGTACTCTTCGAAAAATAACTTGAGTTACATGGAAGTTAATAACCTTTTGAATGAGACTCAGAACTTTTGTCTAGATACACGACTAGAAAAATATAGGAAACAAGACTATTTGGAAGTTAACCTCATATTAGAACCCAATAATGAAACTACCTTCAAGGACAAAGATTTAAATTCTAGTATACGTACTGAGCACTTAAACAGCAAAGAGAAAAAAGAACTTAAAAAAACTCTGCTTAAAATTTCCAAACCCATTTTACCAAGAAGGAGACCCTCTTACCTTCACTTACCTAGTGAAACATAGAGTCAAGACAACGGACGAAATACCAATCTGTACTAAACCATTTCGGTATAGTATAAAAGAACGACAGCAAATTCAAGGAACAATACAAAAACGGTTAGAACAGAATATCATTAGACACAGCTCCTCTCCATGAAGCGCTCCAACCTTTTTGGTATCAAAAAAGATGGATGCGCCCAATGAAAAGAAATGGAGACTAGTAATAGACTACCGGAAATTAAACGAAAAAATAGTTAAGGACATATACCCGATGCGAAAATAAAACGACATCTTAGACAAAATAGGCAGGGCAAAGTATTTCATTGCTCTAGACTTAGCTAGCGGATACCATAAAATTGAGATGCATCTAAAATATATTGATAAAACAGCCTTTTCTGCGGAAGGTGGTGATTTTGAATTTGTTCGAATGCCATTTGGGCTTACCAACGCCCCAGCCACGTTTTAAAGAGTAATGGACAACGTGTTAGCCGATTTGAATGGCAAATGTTGTTTAATATATTTGGACGAAAAAATCCATTTTTCGGCATCCCTACAAGAACACATTAGAGACTTAAAAGCAGTATTTGATAAACTCAATAACGCAAATTTAAAACTCCAACCAGCCAAATCAGAGATCCTAATGAAAGAGATAGAATATTTAGGACACATCATCACTGACAAGAGAATTAAACCTAATCCAAAGAAGATTAACGCTATCAAGCTATTCCCAATCCCAAAGACAAAAACTCAAATCAAGTCTTTTCTGGGATAATTGGGGTATTACCGAAAATTCATTAGGGACTTCGCAAAAATAACAAAACCGCAAACACAACAGTTGAAAGGAACGATAGCTGTTATTATTATGGAAAAATTCGTAGCTGCATTCGAAACTTGTAAAGAACTTTTTTGCAACGATACACTATTAGAATACCCTGACTTTATTAAAACATTCACTCTTACTACTGACGTTAGTAATGTCGCTATGGGGGCAGTACTCTCCCAAGGTACGCCTTATAACGAAAACCCGATATATTTCGCTAGCCGAACGCCAACGGATACCGAATTAAACTATTCAACAGTAGAAAAGGAAATACTGGCAATAATTAAGGCAACCAAATATTTCCGTCCTTATTTGCTAGGACAAAGATTCAAAATTGTCACAGGCCATAGACCACTCACGTGGCTTATGAAATTCAAAGAACCAAATTCAAAACTGGTTCGCTGGAAGTCACAACTACTTGAATATGATTATGAGGTTCCGAAAATTAAACGAAGCGAACCTAAAAAGTTCAGTTCTGGTAATAAATAAACCAGTTAACGAATATAACCTACAACTAGTATTCCCAATAAACGACACCTACCAAATAATAGTTTCAACCCCATTCAAAAACAAAATTAGAAGAACAATATTAGAACCCCACTTCGATAAGGGCATAATAACGCAAATAGTAAGAAAAATCCTAAAGACTAACAGAACGTACGCAGTTTTCGCCCCCAACAATATTTTCAATTTCGTAGAAGAATCTCTCAAAAAATTCTTCTTACCCACAAACCTGTAGAAAATTATCAGATGTACAATAATGGTAGAAGACATGACAGACTCAAACAAATTAGAACAAGAAATCCAAAAATACCACAGCGATAGCAACCACAGGGGTATAGAAGGAACAGTAGCCCACCTAAAGAGAAAACTTTACTTACACCTATGCGATTGCGATATATGTCAAACATATTAATATGATAGACAGCCTCAAAAACTAATTTATCAAGAAACCGGAACCCCAGCAAAACCAATGCAATTCATACATGTTGTAGTAGTCCCAAAAGAGTCCCTTACCTGATCCCGTCCCAGTTAATCAAACTGCCTCAGCCCCGTCAGCTCCTGGCCGCAAAGGTAGACCTGCGCGCAATCTTGCCCAGATTGTTAAAAACAATCATTGTGCCTCTTTAGCTCCTCCAAGTCCTGTATTACCTATAGCCCCATCAGCGCCTACTGTAACGGTAGTTGCCCCTCGTAGGCAAGTTTTTGTGTCTCGACTTTCGTCGGACACCACTTCTGAGTTATTGGCAGCCTATATTGCTACCAAATCTTCTGCTAGCGTGTCAATAACCAAATTTAATTTCTCCACCCGTGGTGAAATATCATTATTAAAAATAAATGTTTCACATGAAATGTTCCCAATCATTTGTGATCCCAAATGTTGGCCTCCACACATGATTGTTCACGAGTTCAAGCCAAAAAAGCGTATCTGGATTGGCTGGCCAACCCTTCCAGTCCCTTCAATACACGGTACCATTTCTGCCCCAAAAAACTAGCTTCATCTTCTGACCAAATCTTTATTCATTATCAGAATGTTAGAGGTCTCATTTCAAAGCTTAAAAATCTTTTCATGGCCAGCACTTCCTTCGATTCGGATATAATAGTATTTTCAGAAATATGGTTACTCTACCATATCTGATTTTGAGGTTTTATCGAATAACTTTATTTTGTGTAGAAATATTGATCGGCCGACTCGAGGTGGTGGGGTGTTAATTGCCGTTAAAGCAACTCTCAAGTCAGAACTTTTCGGTTTTAGTACGCCTACTGACGCTGAGATTGTCTCAGTTAAGGTGTCTTTTCCTACACGGAATATCTATATAGCATGCTCTTATGTCCCTCCTTCTTCTGATATTCAAGTTTATATAAAACATATTACTTGTATTAAAGAAGTTTCTTCACACGTGCGTGACCAATTTATGGTGTTGGGTGATTTTAAATTTTAAATAATAAATAAATAAATAATAAATAAATAAATAAATAAATAAATAAATAAATAAATAAATAAATAAATAAGTAAATAAAATAAATCATCCTTAACGGAAATTTACTGAATCATAAATAATAAAAGAAAAGAAGAACGAAGAACGAAAGAAGGGATATCTACTACCCTTGCAGACCCAACCTTTTCATAATGCTTATAGTGCTTTGCCCGTACCTAAGAAGAACAGGGAAAATAGTTAATGCCGAGTTTGGGCAAGATATCTTGAAAAACAAAATGTATTTTCATACAAAAACTTAATTTTCGACCGATCGATCCTATGGCAGCTATATGATATAGTGGTCCGATCTTAATAGGATTTTGCATATATATGAGGAGTAAAGTAAAACTAATAAATGCCGAGTTTGGTCAAGATATCTTGAAAAACAAAATGTTTTTTCATTCAAAAACTTAATTTTCGACCGATCGATCCTATGGCAGCTATATGATATAGTGGTGCGATCTGAATAGGATTTTGCATATATATGACTGACGTTAGTAATGTTGCTATGGGGGCAGTACTCTCCCAAGGTACGCCTTATAACGAAAACCCGATATATTTCGCTAGCCGAACGCCAACGGATACCGAATTAAACTATTCAACAGTAGAAAAGGAAATACTGGCAATAATTAAGGCAAACAAATATTTCCTTATTTATTATCTTTTATTCCCCTAATAAGAGATAATAATAATTTTAAATCAACTGAAGCTTCTTTAAAATATTTTTTAACCCAAGCTTTAGCTTCAACTGTTTTATTGTTTTCAGTAATTTTATTAATACTAAATAATAGAATAGTTATTGAAATTAATAACTCATTTACTTCAATAATTATTTTATCAACTTTATTACTAAAAAGAGGGGCAGCCCCATTTCATTTTTGATTTCCTAATTTAATAGAAGGGTTAACCTGAATAAATGCTCTTCTTTTAATAACATGACAAAAAATTGCTCCTTTAATATTAATTTCTTATTTAAATTTTAAAAATTTTTTACTTATTAGTGTGATTCTTTCTGTAGTTATCGGAGCAATTGGAGGTTTAAACCAAACTTCTTTACGAAAACTTATAGCTTTTTCTTCAACTAATCATTTAGGTTGAATATTAAGAGCATTAATAATTAATGAATCAATTTGAATAATTTATTTTTCATTCTATTCTTTTTTATCATTTATTTTAACTTTTATATTTAATATCTTCAAATTATTTCATTTGAATCATTTATTTTCATGATTTATACAAAGAAAAATTATAAAATTTACTTTATTCATAAACTTTTTATCTTTAGGTGGATTACCCCCATTTTTAGGATTTTTACCAAAATGGGTTGTAATTCAACAATTAACTTTTTGTAATCAATATTTTCAATTAATAATTTTATTAATATCAACTTTAATTACATTATTTTTTTACCTCCGAATTTGTTATTCAGCGTTTATGTTAAATTATTACGAAAATAACTGGGTTATTAACACCCAAATCAATAATTTTAGTATAAAATTATACTTAATTTGTACATTTTTATCTATTTTTGGATTATTTATAATTTCAATATTTTATTCTATATTTTAGGTTAAAGGCTTTAAGTTAAATAAAACTAATAGCCTTCAAAGCTGTAAATATAGGAAATCCTTTAAGCCTTAGTAATAAATTACTCCTTCAAAATTGCAGTTTGATGTCATTATTGACTATAAGACCAATTAATAAATTACTAATCAATGATTAAGAAGAAAATTTCTTATAAATAGATTTACAATCTATCGCCTAACTTCAGCCACTTAATCGCGACAATGATTATTTTCAACAAATCATAAAGATATTGGAACATTATATTTTATTTTCGGGGCTTGAGCAGGAATAGTTGGAACATCGTTAAGAATTTTATTTCGAGCTGAATTAGGACACCCCGGAGCCTTAATTGGTGATGACCAAATTCATAATGTAATTGTTACTGCCCAAGCTTTTATTATAATTTTTTTTATAGTTATACCAATTATAATTGGAGGATTCGGAAATTGACTTGTACCTTTAATATAAGGAGCTCCTGATATAGCTTTCCCTCGTATAAACAATATAAGATTTTGACTTTTACCCCCTGCTTTATCACTATTATTAGTTAGAAGAATAGTTGAAAACGGGGCCGGAACAGGTTGAACAGTTTACCCTCCTTTATCAGCAGGAATTGCTCATGGAGGAGCTTCTGTAGATTTAGCTATTTTTTCTTTACATTTAGCAGGAATTTCTTTAATTTTAGGAGCTGTAAATTTTATTACAACAGTAATTAATATACGATCTTCAGGAATTACTTTAGACCGTATGCCTTTATTTGTTTGATCTGTTGTGATTACAGCTCTTTTACTTCTGTTATCACTTCCTGTCTTAGCAGGAGCTATTACAATACTACTAACAGATCGAAATCTTAACACTTCATTTTTCGATCCTGCCGGAGGAGGAGACCCGATTTTATACCAACACTTATTTTGATTTTTTGGTCACCCAGAAGTTTATATTTTAATTTTACCTGGATTTGGTATAATTTCTCATATTATTAGTCAAGAATCAGGTAAAAAGGAAACTTTTGGGTCTTTAGGAATGATTTACGCAATACTAGCAATTGGACTATTAGGATTTATTGTATGAGCTCATCATATATTTACAGTTGGAATAGATGTAGACACTCGAGCTTACTTTACATCAGCAACAATAATTATTGCTGTACCTACAGGAATTAAAATTTTTAGTTGACTTGCCACACTTCACGGAACACAACTTTCTTATTCACCAGCTATTTTATGGGCATTAGGATTTGTATTTTTATTCACAGTTGGAGGATTAACCGGAGTTGTTTTAGCAAATTCATCTGTTGATATTATTTTACATGATACATATTATGTAGTAGCTCACTTTCATTATGTATTATCAATAGGAGCAGTATTTGCTATTATAGCTGGATTTATTCATTGATACCCTTTATTTACAGGATTAACTATAAATAATAAATGATTAAAAAGTCAATTTATTATTATATTTATTGGAGTAAATTTAACATTTTTCCCACAACATTTTTTAGGCTTAGCAGGTATACCACGTCGTTACTCTGATTATCCTGATGCTTACACTACATGAAACGTAATCTCAACTATTGGTTCATCAATTTCTTTATTAGGGATTTTATTTTTTTTCTACATTATTTGAGAAAGTTTAGTCTCTCAACGTCAAGTTATTTACCCAATTCAACTAAATTCTTCAATTGAATGATACCAAAATACTCCGCCTGCTGAACATAGCTATTCTGAACTACCTTTATTAACTAATTAATTTCTAATATGGCAGATTAGTGCAATGGATTTAAGGTCCATATATAAAGATTTTTACTTTTATTAGAAAATAAATGTCAACATGAGCTAGTTTAGGCCTTCAAGATAGAGCTTCTCCTTTAATAGAACAATTAATTTTTTTCCACGATCACGCCTTGCTAATTTTAGTTATAATTACAGTTTTAGTAGGATACTTAATATTTATATTATTCTTTAATAATTATATTAATCGATTCCTTTTACATGGGCAATTAATTGAAATAATTTGAACAATTTTACCAGCTATTATTTTATTATTTATTGCATTCCCATCTTTACGTTTATTATACTTATTAGATGAAATTAATGAACCTTCAGTAACTTTAAAAAGAATTGGTCATCAATGATATTGAAGTTATGAATATTCAGATTTTAATAATGTTGAATTTGATTCATACATGATCCCCACAAATGAAATTTTAACTGATGGATTTCGTTTACTAGATGTAGATAACCGAATTGTTCTACCTATAAATTCTCAAATTCGAATTTTAGTGACAGCCGCTGATGTAATTCATTCGTGAACAATTCCAGCTTTAGGAGTAAAGGTTGATGGAACTCCTGGACGTTTGAACCAAACAAATTTTTTTATTAACCGCCCAGGATTATTTTACGGTCAATGTTCAGAAATTTGTGGGGCTAACCATAGTTTTATACCAATTGTAATTGAAAGAGTTCCTGTAAATTATTTTATTAAATGAATTTCTAATAATGTAAATTCTTCATTAGATGACTGAAAGCAAGTACTGGTCTCTTAAACCATTTTATAGTAAATTAGCACTTACTTCTAATGAATTTTTAAAAAATTAGTTAAACCTATAACATTAGTATGTCAAACTAAAATTATTAAACTATTAATATTTTTTAATTCCACAAATAGCTCCAATTAAATGATTAACTTTATTTTTTATTTTTTCTATTACTTTTATTTTATTCTGTTCTATAAATTATTACGCTTATATACCTTCTTCACCTAAATCTAATGAATTAAAAAATATTAATTTAAATTCAATAACTTGAAAATGATAACAAATTTATTTTCTGTATTTGATCCATCAGCAATTTTTGGTTTATCAATAAATTGAATAAGAACATTTTTAGGTCTTTTAATAATCCCTTCTATTTATTGATTAATACCTTCCCGTTATAATATTTTTTGAAATACAATTTTATCAACGTTACATAAAGAATTTAAAACTCTTTTGGGACCTTCAGGCCACAATGGGTCAACTTTTATCTTTATTTCTTTATTTTCTCTTATTCTTTTTAATAATTTTATAGGTTTATTTCCTTATATTTTCACAAGAACAAGTCATTTAACACTAACACTTTCATTAGCTTTACCTTTATGACTATCCTTTATAATTTATGGATGAATTAATCACACTCAACATATATTCGCCCACCTTGTACCTCAAGGAACTCCAGCAGTCTTGATACCTTTTATAGTTTGCATTGAAACAATCAGAAATGTAATTCGACCTGGAACTTTAGCAGTTCGATTAACTGCTAATATAATTGCAGGTCATTTATTGTTAACTTTATTGGGAAACACAGGGCCCTCAATATCTTATATGTATATTAGTCACTTTTTTATTAATTGCACAAATTGCTTTATTAGTTCTTGAATCAGCTGTAGCTATAATCCAATCTTATGTATTCGCTGTTTTAAGTACACTTTACTCTAGAGAAGTTAATTAATTAATATATTAAATTTATTAATATTAATATATATATATATATATATATTAATAAAAATAAATGTCTACACATTCAAATCACCCATTTCACTTAGTTGATTATAGACCATGACCATTAACGGGAGCAATTGGTGCTATAACTACTGTTTCAGGAATAATTAAATGATTTCACCAATATGATACGTCATTATTTTTTTTAGGAAATATTATTACAATTTTAACTGTTTACCAATGATGACGAGATGTTTCTCGAGAAGGAACATATCAAGGATTACATACTTACCCAGTAACTATTGGCTTACGATGAGGTATAATTTTATTTATTTTATCAGAAATTTTATTTTTTGTAAGTTTTTTTTGAGCATTTTTTCATAGAAGTTTATCACCAGCAATTGAATTAGGAGCCTCATGGCCCCCTGCTGGAATTGTTTCTTTTAATCCTTTTCAAATCCCCTTATTAAATACTGCAATTTTACTAACATCAGGGGTTACTGTAACATGAGCACATCATAGATTAATAGAAGGAAACCACTCACAAACTACTCAAGGTTTATTTTGTACAGTACTTTTAGGAATTTACTTTACCATACTTCAAGCTTATGAATATATTGAAGCCCCATTTACAATCGCCGATTCAGTTTATGGTTCAACATTTTTTATGGCTACAGGTTTTCATGGAATTATTTGTTTACTACGACATTTAAATAATCATTTCTCTAAAAACCATCATTTTGGATTTGAAGCAGCAGCATGATACTGACATTTTGTTGACGTAGTTTGATTATTTTTATATATTACAATCTATTGATGAGGAGGTTAATAAATTTATTATATCAACATAGTATAAAAGTATATATGACTTCCAATCATAAGGTCTATTAATAAATAGTATTGATAATTTTTTCAATTCTTGTTATCAATTTTATCTAAAAAAACTTTAGTTGACCGAGAAAAATGATCTCCATTTGAATGCGGATTTGATCCTAAGTCGTCTTCTCGTTTACCATTTTCTTTACGATTTTTTCTAATTACAATTATTTTTTTAATTTTTGATGTTGAAATCGCTTTAATTCTTCCTATAATTATTATTTTCAAGTTTTCAAATTTAATAATTTGATCAATAACTTCAATTATTTTTATTTTAATTTTATTAATTGGATTATATCATGAATGAAATCAAGGAATACTAAATTGATCTTCTTAACAAATATAGGGTTGTAGTTAATTATAACATTTGATTTGCATTTAAAAAGTATTGATTTTTCAATCTACCTTATAATAACTTACGAATATGAAGCGATTTATTGCATTTAGTTTCGGCCTAATTTTAGGTAATTTTACCCTTATTCTTTAATTGAAGCCAAACTAGAGGCTTATCACTGTTAATGATAGAATTGAGCTTTTACTCCAATTAAGGAAGTATGGTGATCAAGTAAAAGCTGCTAACTTTTTTCTTTTAATGGTTAAATTCCATTTATACTTCTATTTATATAGTTTAAAATAAAACTTTACATTTTCATTGTAAAAATAAAATTTTTATTATTTTTATAAATTACTAGAATAAGTTCACTATATTTAAAGATTAAATAATCTCCCTAACATCTTCAGTGTCATACTCTAAATATAAGCTATTTAAATATAAAAATAATAAAAAATTTATTAAAATTAAAATTCAAAATAAAAATAATATTAAATAAATTTTTAAATTATTATTATGAATTAAAAATAAAGTTTGAGAATAATTTAATAATTTTTGATATAAATGCTGACCCCCAAAATACTCTGATCAACCTTGATCAAATCTTTTACTAACAATTTGCCCATAATTTAAAGGATAGAAAATAACTCCGTAAGTTCTTATATAAGGTATAAACCATATTGAACCTATAAAATTTGTTAAATTATATAAAATCATTGATTTATTAATTCTATATAAATTTCTTACTGAAACTAAATAACCAAATAAACCCCCAAAAATACACACAAATAAAGTTAATAATTTTAAAAAAAAAGGTAAACAAATTATATAAGGTACAGGAAAAATTAACCAATTTAATATTCTACCTCCAATAATTCTCATAACTAATAAACCTATCATTCCCCGTAATATAACTCAACCTTCATCATTTAACACATTTAAACTTCTACAATTTAAATCACCAGTTATTGAATAATAAACTAAAAAAAGAAAATATATTAATATTTCTAATTATCACAATTTCTAAAATTATGTCCTTTGAATAAAACCCCGCTAAAAACGGTATTCCACATAAAGCTAAATTAGACACATTAAAACAAGCCGAAGTTAAAGGCATATGAATTCTTAAACCTCCTATTAAACGAATATCTTGAGAATTATTTATATTATGAATAATTGCCCCGGCGCATATAAATAGTAAAGCTTTAAATAAAGCATGAGTTAACAAATGAAATATAGCTAATTTATAAAACCCTATGGATAAAATTCTTATCATTAAACCTAATTGATTTAAAGTTGATAACGCAATAATTTTTTTTAAATCGAATTCAAAATTAGCCCCTAAACCTGCTATAAATATAGTCAACCCAGATAATAAAAGTAAAAACTGCCCTATTCATGTATTTCTTAATAAAATATTAAACCGAATTAACAAATACACACCTGCAGTCACTAATGTTGATGAATGAACCAGAGCAGAAACAGGTGTTGGTGCAGCTTTTGCAGCTGGTAACCAAGAAGAAAAAGGAATTTGTGCACTTTTAGTTATAGCAGCTAATATAACTAAAGAGCCAATTAATATTATTTCAAATTCATTTTGCATAGCTTCTAAATAAAATACATAATTTCATCTTCCATAATTTAATATTCATGCGATAGCCAATAACAAAGCTACGTCTCCAATTCGATTTGATAAGGCTGTTAATATACCGGCATTATAAGACTTAATATTTTGAAAATAAATTACTAAACAATAAGAAACTAATCCTAAACCATCTCAACCTAATAAAATTCTCACTAAATTAGGTCTAATAATTAATAATATTATAGATAAAACAAATATCAAAACTAATATAATAAAACGATTAATATTGATATCCCCTCTTATATATTCTTTTCTATAATAAATAACTAAAGAAGAAATTATTAACACAAAAGATATAAATAATAAACTTATTCAATCAAATAAAAAAGTTATAACAATTGACACAGAGTTTAAAGAAACTACTTCTCATTCAATAAAATATACTAAATTATTTAATAAAAAAATAAAGTCTACAAAAAAAACATGTTATTCTAATAGAAATTAAATTTAAAAATCTAATTCTACAAATTGACAAATATTTCACGATCTAAAATGAATTACTCATATCACTAACATCACAAATTAGTATTTTTTTTTAAGCTATTTAAATATAATCATAATAAACATATTCCTCTTTTTATAATTAATATATTTAAAGGTAACCAATGTAATAGTATTAATAAATATTCACGAATTTTACCTCTTCTAAACGAATAAATTCCAGAAAAAATTTTTCCGTGTTGACTAAATGAATATAAATACAAAGTATAAGCAGCTCTAAAAAAAGATAATAAAGAAAGTATAATTATAGAAACTCAAGACCAAGAAACAATTCTATTTAATAAAGAAATTTCACCTAATAAATTTAATGTAGGAGGAGCAGCTATATTCGCTGATCTTAATAAAAATCATCATAAAGCTATAGCCGGTATAAAATTTAAAAGCCCCTTATTAATTAATAAGCTTCGTCTACCTAATCGTTCATAAGATACATTAGCTAAACAAAATAACCCAGATGAACAAAGTCCATGAGCAATTATTAATCTGTAAGAACCACATAACCCTCAATAAGACATAGTTAAAAGTCCTGCTAATACAATTCCTATGTGAGCTACTGAAGAATATGCAATTAAAGCCTTTAAATCAGTTTGACGTAAACATACAAATCTAACTAATACTCCTCCAACTAGTCTAATTCTAATTCAAACAAATCTATATTTTAAATTTATTACTTGTAAAATAGATAAAACCCGTAATATACCATAACCTCCTAATTTTAATATAATCCCAGCTAAAATTATAGAACCAGAAACAGGAGCTTCAACATGAGCTTTATGTTATCACAAATGAACTATAAATATGGGTATTTTTACTAAAAACGCACATACTAAACAAAAATATAATAAATCATAATTAAATATAAAATTATTTATTAAATAAAAATTTATTGTTCCTATTTTATTTATTAAATAGAAAATACCGATTAATATAGGCAAAGAAACTAATAAAGTATAAAATAATAAATAAATACCAGCTTGTAACCGTTCAGGTTGATACCCTCAACCCAAAATTAAGAATAACGTTGGAATTAGGCTTCTTTCAAAAAACAAATAAAATATAAATAAACTCATTCTTCTAAATGTTAACACAAGTAATAATAATAATATAATAATATTTAATAAAAATAATTTTTTATAATTATTATATTTATAAACTCTTTCTCTTGCTATTAATATTAATGAACAAATTCATAAACTTAATAAGACCAACCCATAAGAAAGTATATCACACCCTAAAAAGTAAGAAATATTTATTCAATAATTTATAAAATTATTTATTAATAAAAATAAAAAACTAATAAAAAAAATAATAAAACCTGCACCATTCAAAATATATTATTAATAAAACAAAGAGGTAACAAAAATACTAAAAAAATAATTAATTTTAACATTATATAATTCTAAAAGATTGAAAATAATCATTCCCATGTGTTCGAATTATTGATACTAAAATAGATAAACCTAAAGCACCTTCACAAACTCTAAAAGTTAAAAATATTATTCTAAAATAACTTTCATAATTTACTATATTCAAATAAATAAATAGTATAAAAATAAAATTAAAACAATAAATTCAAGACTTAAAAGCATTGATAATAAATGTTTCCGATTAGAAACAAAACAAAATAACCCACAAATAAATAAAATTATTGGTAAACTTCAGTATAAAATTATAATCATTAGTTTTAATAGTTTAATAAAAACATTGGTCTTGTAAATCAAAAATAAGATAAATTCTTTTAAAACTTCAAGAGAAAAGAATTTCTTTTTCATTAATCCCCAAAATTAATATTTTATATAAACTACCTCTTGAAATTCTTCAATTAATTTTATACTCTTTAATTTTTTTAACTTCAATTATTTTTATAAATATAATTCACCCATTAGCTATAGGATTAACCCTTTTAATCCAAACAATTTTAATTTCTTTAATCACAGGCCTTATAGCAAAAAATTTTGATTTTCATATATTTTATTTTTAATCTTTCTAGGGGGTATATTAGTATTATTTATCTACGTCACATCATTAGCCTCTAATGAAATATTTAATTTATCAATTAAATTGACTTTAATTTCAATTTCATTATTTTTTATAGCTTTAATTTTAATTTTTTTTTTAGATAAACCCTCGATAAGATTTTTCTTATTAAACAACGAAATAGAATCAATTTCATCAAATTATTCTTATTTTATAGAAAATTCATTATCATTAAATAAACTTTATAATTTTCCCACAAACTTAATTACAATTCTTTTAATAAATTATTTATTAATTACTTTAATTGTTATTGTTAAAATTACTAAAATATTCAAGGGGCCATTACGAATTATAAATTAATGAACAAACCTTTACGAACCTCCCATCCCTTATTTAAAATTGCTAATAATGCATTAATTGACCTCCCTGCACCTGTAAATATCTCAAGATGATGAAATTTTGGGTCTTTACTAGGATTATGTTTAATTATTCAAATTTTAACAGGTTTATTTTTAGCTATACACTACACCGCAGATGTAAATTTAGCATTTAATAGAGTTAACCATATCTGCCGTGACGTAAATTACGGGTGATTATTACGAACAATACACGCTAATGGTGCTTCTTTTTTCTTTATTTGTATTTATTTACACGTAGGACGAGGAATTTATTACGGATCATATTTATTTACACCAACATGAATAGTTGGAGTAATTATCTTATTTCTAGTAATAGGAACCGCCTTTATAGGTTACGTTTTACCATGAGGACAAATATCTTTCTGAGGAGCAACAGTTATTACAAATTTATTATCAGCAGTACCTTACTTAGGAATTGATCTTGTACAATGAGTTTGAGGAGGGTTTGCTGTAGATAACGCAACTTTAACTCGATTTTTTACATTCCACTTTATCTTACCTTTTATTGTTCTAGCAATAACTTTAATTCATCTTCTATTTCTCCACCAAACAGGATCAAATAACCCAATTGGATTAAATTCAAATAGAGATAAAATTCCATTTCACCCTTATTTTACTTACAAAGATATTGTAGGATTCATTATTATAATTTTTTTATTAATTTCTTTAATTTTAATTAACCCAAATTTACTAGGAGATCCAGATAATTTCATTCCAGCTAACCCTTTAGTAACCCCAGCCCACATTCAACCAGAATGATATTTTTTATTTGCTTACGCGATTCTTCGGTCTATCCCTAATAAACTTGGGGGAGTGATTGCTTTAATTCTTTCAATTGCAATTTTAATAATTCTTCCATTTTATAATTTAAGAAAATTCCGAGGTATTCAATTTTACCCTATTAATCAAATCTTATTTTGAATTATAGTAGTAACAGTAATTTTATTAACTTGAATTGGGGCACGACCTGTAGAAGACCCTTACGTTTTAATTGGACAAATTTTAACTGTTATTTACTTCTTATATTATATTATAAACCCTTTAGTAAATAAATGATGAGATAATCTACTAAATTAGTTAATGAGCTTGAATAAGCATATGTTTTGAAAACATAAGATAGAAATTTTACTTTCTATTGACTTAACCTACTACTAATTTTAATTCATAATAATAAAGAAAATAACAGAATTTTTAACCCAATAAAAAATAATAAATAATTTAACGAAAAAGATAAAAAACACTTTCATGCTAAATACATTAATTTATCATAACGAAATCGAGGTAAAGTTCCTCGAACTCAAATAAAAATAAATGAAATTAATATTAACTTTAAATAAAATAATAAATTAAATACATCACACCCTAAAAAAATCACACAAAATAATATTCTTATAAATAAAATTCTCGCATATTCAGCTAAAAAAATTAACGCAAACCCACCTCTTCTATACTCAACATTAAACCCTGATACTAATTCAGATTCACCTTCAGCAAAATCAAAAGGTGTTCGATTAGTCTCAGCTAAAGAAATAGTTAATCAAACTAAAGCTATCGGAAATAAAATAAATAAAAATCAGATATAAACCTGATAATAATAAAAATATAAAAAATTATACCCTCCAATTAAAAATACAAAAGATAATAAAATTAAAGCTAAACTAACTTCATAAGAAATAGTTTGAGCAACAGCTCGTAAACCACCTAATAAAGCATAATTTGAATTAGATGACCAACCCGCTACTATAACAGTATAAACCCCTAATCTAGTACAACATAAAAAAAATAATCCCCCTAAATTAAAAGAATATAATTTTACAAAAAATGGTATACATATTCAAACTACTAAGGATAAAAATAATGAAAAAATAGGTGAAATATAATATCTCAAATAATTAGATAATAAAGGATAAGTTTGTTCCTTTGTAAATAATTTAATTGCATCACAAAAAGGTTGAGGAATTCCTATTAAACCAACTTTATTAGGACCTTTACGAATTTGAATATAACCTAAAACTTTTCGTTCTAATAACGTTAAAAAGGCTACTCTTACTAATACACAAATAATTAATAATAAACTCCCTACTAAAGATATAATCAATTCTATATAAAACAAGTACTATTTGTAATAAATATCACATAAATAAATTCTAAATTTATTGCACTAATCTGCCAAAATAGTTATATTAATTAATATTATTCTATATAAAAATAAAATTATTCTAATATTTGGTCCTTTCGTACTAAAATATTATAAATTTTTAAAGATAGAAACCAACCTGGCTTACGCCGGTTTGAACTCAGATCATGTAAGAATTTAAAAGTCGAACAGACTTAAAATTTGAACGGCTACACCCAAAATTATATCTTAATCCAACATCGAGGTCGCAATCTTTTTTATCGATATGAACTCTCCAAAAAAATTACGCTGTTATCCCTAAAGTAACTTAAATTTTTAATCATTATTAATGGATCAAATATTCATACATTAATGATTTTATTCATTAAAAGTTTTTTAAATTTTAATATCACCCCAATAAAATATTTTTATTTATTATAATAAAAATAATCTTTATAATTAAAATAAATAAAATATAAAGATTTATAGGGTCTTCTCGTCTTTTAAATAAATTTTAGCTTTTTGACTAAAAAATAAAATTCTATAAAAAATTTAAATGAAACAGTTAATATTTCGTCCAACCATTCATTCCAGCCTTCAATTAAAAGACTAATGATTATGCTACCTTTGCACAGTTAAAATACTGCGGCCATTTAAAAATTTTCAGTGGGCAGGTTAGACTTTAAATTTAATTCAAAAAGACATGTTTTTGTTAAACAGGCGAACATTATTTTTGCCGAATTCTTTACCTAAACTTATCATTTAAATTTATTTTACAATAAAATATACTAATTCTATCATTATTTCTTAATTTTAAAAATTAAAATTAATATTTCAATAAAAATTTAAAATATAAATAAATAATTTAATTTATAAAATAAATTATAACACAATTTTTAATAATTGCTAATTCTAAGCATATATATTTTAAATTTATTTATTATTTTTAAAAATTTATTTTATAGCTTATCCCATAAAATATTAAAATTATAAATTATTTAATTAAAAAATTTTTTAAATAAATTTATAATTTCTAAATTAAATTTATTTCTTGAAAAACTAGATACCTTTAAAAACGAATAACATTTCATTTCTAATATAATATTTAAAATAATTTTATTACATTAACTTTTATATTATATTAACTCTTTTAAAATCGAGAAAAATATATTTAAATATTTTTTATTTAATAAACGCTGATACACAAGGTACAATAAATTAAATTTTCTTTTATAATAAAAATTTTTCAAAATATTTCAATTTTCTTTTACAATACTATTAAACTATTATTAAAATTATTTTTTCTTTAAACAATACTAAAACTTTTTCTATATAATTATTTTTAATATTTTAAAATAAAATAAATAAAATTAATAAATAAAATCTAATCAATTTATATTGATTTGCACAAAAATCTTTTCAATGTAAATGAAATGCTTTCCTAAATAAGCTTTAAATTGTCATTCTAGATACACTTTCCAGTACATCTACTATGTTACGACTTATCTTACCTTAATAATAAGAGCGACGGGCGATGTGTACATATTTTAGAGCTAAAATCAAATTATTAATCTTTATAATTTTACTACCAAATCCACCTTCAAAAATTTTTTCATAGTTTTATCTGTTTAAATAAATTTATTGTAACCCATTATTACTTAAATATAAGCTACACCTTGATCTGATATACATTTTAATAAAAATTATTGAATATTATTATTCTTATAAAATATTCTGATAACGACGGTATATAAACTGGTTACAAACTTAAGTAAGGTCCATCGTGGATTATCGATTACAAAACAGGTTCCTCTGGATAGACTAAAATACCGCCAAATTTTTTAAGTTTCAAGAACTTATCTATTACTACTTAAGTATTAATACTTACATTTTAAATAATAGGGTATCTAATCCTAGTTTTTAATTAAAATTTTCAAGCTTCAATTATTCATTTTATAAAAACTTTAAATTTAAAATTTCACTTAATAAATTTAATTATTTTTAAATTAAATCAATTTAACTTTTACTAAAAAAATTCATTTGTATAATTGGTGTAACCGCGATTGCTGGCACCAATTTAATCTATACTTTTTAATATTGCTATTTCTAAATTTCTTTAATTAATAAAATTAATTACTGCGATTACATAAAATAAAATAATTTTTAAAATTATTAAATATTCACACAAAAATTTACATATAAATCAAATTAATAACAAATTTTTAAGCCAAAATAAAACTTTATAAATTTAGTTAAAAATTTTAATACAAATAAAATTATAAATAAATTTTTTCAATAATAATTTATTTTAAAATTTATTTTAAAATAATTCAATAAATTTGTAAATAAATTTATTTAATCACTAAAACTTAGAATAATCCAAAATAAACCCCTATTAATATAATTTTCATTATAAAATAAAAATGAAAATTAAATATTATTTATTTTTTCATATTAATACCTAATTTTTAAAAATTTTACATAATTTAAAAACAAATAAATTTATTTTATAATATTACATTTTAGTATAATATAAAATAAATTATTTTATAATTGACATAATTTATAAAAATCACAAATTTAAATAATTTAATAAAATTTATAAATAAATAAATTAAATAAAATTAATTTTAATAAATTTATTAAAATAAAACAACATCTAATAATTATAAATTCACAAGATAATTAAATTTAATTAAAAAATTAACACCAATAATGATAATAAATTAAAGGCAATTTTAAGACTATTAAAAAATCTTTCTAATTTTTTTTTTTTTTTTACAATTTATGAAAAAATAGATATAAAGAAAATGTATCTATTTCTAAATTAATAAATTTTAAAAAAACATTTTTGTATACTAAGTCTAGATTAATAGATAATCTATATATATATAAATATTTAATATATTATTATATAATTAACAATTTAAATAAAAAATTTCGCAATCCAAAAATCATTACAAATATGGTAAAAAAAAATCTATATTTTAAAGATTTATCTAATGATTCTTTTGATTTATATAAATTAATATAAATATTATAAATTATTATATATTTATATATTTATATATTGTTGATGATTTACTAATTTATATATATCTATATAGAGAATTTTAAATATTTATAAATAAAAATATATTTAATTAAATTTACTACTAAAATGTATTATCTAATTTAAATAAATACAATAATAAAAATTCAAATATTTTTTTAAAAATATTAGTAAACTATAAAAAAATAAAAAAAAAAAAAAATAGACGGGATCTTATTGTAAATGAATTGCCTGATAAAAGGGTTACCTTGATAGGGTAAATTATGTAGAGTCCTACATTCATTGGTTAATTTTTTTTGTTATTTTTAGAAAGATTTTATATTTAATAGAATTAAACTATTACTAAAAGTATCAAAAACTTTTGTGCATCGTACACCAAAATATAAAAAGATAAGCTAATTAAGCTACTGGGTTCATACCCCATTTATAAAGGTTTTAATCCTTTTCTTTTTAATTTTTAATAATTCTTCAAAAATTTTATTTATTACAATAATAATTATTGGAACATTAATTACGGTAACCTCTAATTCTTGGTTGGGAGCATGAATAGGTTTGGAAATTAATTTATTATCTTTTATTCCCCTAATAAGAGATAATAATAATTTTAAGTCAACTGAAGCCTCTTTAAAATATTTTTTAACCCAAGCTTTAGCTTCAACTGTTTTATTATTTTCAGTAATTTTATTAATACTAAATAATAGAATAGTTATTGAAATTAATAACTCATTTACTTCAATAATTATTTTATCAACTTTATTGCTAAAAAGAGGGGCAGCTCCATTCCATTTTTGATTTCCTAATTTAATAGAGGGATTAACATGAATAAACGCCCTTCTTTTAATAACATGACAAAAAATTGCCCCTTTAATATTAATTTCTTATTTAAATTTAAAAAATTTATTACTTGTTAGTGTAATTCTTTCCGTAATTATCGGGGCAATTGGAGGTTTAAACCAAACTTCTTTACGAAAACTTATAGCTTTTTCTTCAATTAATCATTTAGGTTGAATACTAAGAGCATTAATAATTAATGAATCAATTTGAATAATTTATTTTTTATTCTATTCTTTTTTATCATTCATTTTAACTTTTATATTTAATATCTTTAAACTATTTCATTTAAATCAATTATTTTCATGATTTATACAAAGAAAAGTTATAAAATTTACTTTATTCATAAATTTTTTATCTTTAGGTGGATTACCCCCATTTTTAGGATTTTTACCAAAATGAGTTGTAATTCAACAATTAACTTTTTGTAACCAATATTTTCAATTAATAATTCTATTAATATCAACTTTAATCACATTATTTTTTTATCTCCGAATTTGCTATTCAGCATTTATACTAAATTATTACGAAAATAACTGGGTTATTAACACCCAAATCAATAATTTTAGTATAAAATTATACTTAATTTGTACATTTCTTTCTATTTTTGGATTATTTATAATTTCAATATTTTATTCTATATTTTAGGTTAAAGGCTTTAAGTTAAATAAAACTAATAGCCTTCAAAGCTGTAAATATAGGGAATCCTTTAAGCCTTAGTAAAAAATTACTCCTTCAAAATTGCAGTTTGATGTCATTATTGACTATAAGACCAATTAATAAATTACTAATCAATGATTAAGAAGAAAATTTCTTATAAATAGATTTACAATCTATCGCCTAACTTCAGCCACTTAATCGCGACAATGATTATTTTCAACAAATCATAAGGATATTGGAACATTATATTTTATTTTCGGGGCTTGAGCAGGAATAGTTGGAACATCATTAAGAATTTTAATTCGAGCTGAATTAGGACACCCCGGAGCCTTAATTGGTGATGACCAAATTTATAATGTAATTGTTACAGCCCATGCTTTTATTATAATTTTTTTCATAGTTATACCAATTATAATTGGAGGATTTGGAAATTGACTTGTACCTTTAATATTAGGAGCTCCTGATATAGCTTTCCCTCGTATAAATAATATAAGATTTTGACTTTTACCCCCTGCTTTATCATTATTATTAGTTAGAAGAATAGTTGAAAACGGAGCCGGAACAGGTTGAACAGTTTACCCACCTTTATCCGCAGGAATTGCTCATGGGGGAGCTTCTGTAGATTTAGCTATTTTTTCTTTACATTTAGCAGGAATTTCTTCAATTTTAGGAGCTGTAAATTTTATCACAACAGTAATTAATATACGATCTTCAGGAATTACTCTAGACCGTATACCTTTATTTGTTTGATCTGTTGTGATTACAGCTCTTTTACTTCTATTATCACTTCCTGTTTTAGCGGGAGCTATTACAATATTATTAACAGACCGAAATCTTAACACTTCATTTTTCGACCCTGCCGGAGGAGGAGATCCAATTTTATACCAACACTTATTCTGATTTTTTGGCCACCCAGAAGTTTATATTTTAATTTTACCTGGATTTGGGATAATTTCCCATATTATTAGTCAAGAATCAGGTAAAAAGGAAACTTTTGGGTCTTTAGGGATGATTTACGCAATACTAGCAATTGGATTATTAGGATTTATTGTATGAGCTCACCATATATTTACAGTTGGAATAGATGTGGATACCCGAGCTTATTTTACATCAGCAACAATAATTATTGCTGTACCCACAGGAATTAAAATTTTTAGTTGACTTGCCACACTTCACGGAACACAACTTTCTTACTCACCAGCTATTTTATGGGCATTAGGATTTGTATTTTTATTCACAGTTGGGGGATTAACCGGAGTTGTTTTAGCAAATTCATCTGTTGATATCATTTTACATGATACATATTATGTAGTAGCTCATTTTCATTATGTATTATCAATGGGGGCAGTATTTGCTATTATAGCTGGGTTTATTCATTGATACCCTTTATTTACAGGATTAACTATAAATAATAAATGGTTAAAAAGTCAATTTATTATTATATTTATTGGAGTAAATTTAACATTTTTCCCACAACATTTTTTAGGTTTAGCAGGTATACCACGTCGTTACTCTGATTATCCTGATGCTTACACTACATGAAATGTAATTTCAACTATCGGTTCATCAATTTCTTTATTGGGGATTTTATTTTTTTTCTATATTATTTGAGAAAGCTTAGTCTCTCAACGTCAAGTTATTTACCCAATTCAACTAAATTCTTCAATCGAGTGATACCAAAATACCCCACCTGCTGAACATAGCTATTCTGAACTACCTTTATTAACTAATTAATTTCTAATATGGCAGATTAGTGCAATGGATTTAAGCTCCATATATAAAGATTTTTACTTTTATTAGAAAATAAATGTCAACATGAGCTAATTTAGGACTTCAAGATAGAGCCTCTCCTTTAATAGAACAATTAATTTTTTTTCACGATCACGCCTTGCTAATTTTAGTAATAATTACTGTTTTAGTAGGATACTTAATATTCATATTATTTTTTAATAATTATATTAATCGATTCCTTTTACATGGGCAATTAATTGAAATAATTTGAACAATTTTACCAGCTATTATTTTATTATTTATTGCATTCCCATCTTTACGTTTATTATACTTATTAGATGAAATTAATGAACCTTCAGTAACTTTAAAAAGAATTGGTCATCAATGATATTGAAGTTATGAATATTCAGATTTTAATAACGTTGAATTTGATTCATATATAATTCCTACAAATGAAATTTCAACTGATGGATTTCGTTTATTAGATGTGGATAACCGAATTGTTCTGCCTATAAATTCTCAAATTCGAATTTTAGTAACAGCCGCTGATGTAATTCATTCATGAACAATTCCAGCTTTAGGGGTAAAGGTTGATGGAACCCCCGGACGTTTAAACCAAACAAATTTTTTTATTAACCGCCCAGGATTATTTTACGGTCAATGTTCAGAAATTTGTGGGGCTAACCATAGTTTTATACCAATTGTAATTGAAAGAGTTCCTGTAAATTATTTTATTAAATGAATTTCTAATAATGTAAATTCTTCATTAGATGACTGAAAGCAAGTACTGGTCTCTTAAACCATTCTATAGTAAATTAGCACTTACTTCTAATGAATTTTTAAAAAATTAGTTAAACTTATAACATTAGTATGTCAAACTAAAATTATTAAATTATTAATATTTTTTAATCCCACAAATAGCTCCAATTAAATGATTAACTCTATTTTTTATTTTTTCTATTACTTTTATTTTATTTTGTTCTATAAATTATTACTCTTATATACCTTCTTCACCTAAATCTAACGAATTAAAAAATATTAATTTAAATTCAATAACTTGAAAATGATAACAAATTTATTTTCTGTATTTGACCCATCAGCAATTTTTGGTTTATCAATGAATTGAATAAGAACATTTTTAGGTCTTTTAATAATTCCTTCTATTTATTGATTAATACCTTCCCGTTATAATATTTTCTGAAACACAATTCTATCAACATTGCATAAAGAATTTAAAACTCTTTTGGGACCTTCAGGTCACAACGGATCTACTTTTATCTTTATTTCTTTATTTTCTCTTATTCTTTTTAATAATTTTATAGGGTTATTTCCTTATATTTTCACAAGAACAAGTCATTTAACACTAACACTTTCATTGGCTTTACCTTTATGACTATCCTTCATAATTTATGGATGAATTAATCACACTCAACATATATTCGCTCACCTTGTACCTCAAGGAACTCCTGCAGTCTTAATACCTTTTATAGTTTGCATTGAAACAATCAGAAATGTAATCCGACCTGGAACTTTAGCAGTTCGATTAACTGCTAATATAATTGCTGGTCATTTATTGTTAACTTTATTGGGAAATACAGGACCCTCAATATCTTATATATTGGTCACTTTTTTACTAGTTGCACAAATTGCTTTATTAGTTCTTGAATCAGCTGTAGCTATAATCCAATCTTACGTATTCGCTGTTTTAAGCACACTTTACTCTAGAGAAGTTAATTAATATATTAAATTATTTATATATATATATATATAAATAAAAATAAATGTCTACACATTCAAACCACCCATTTCACTTAGTTGACTATAGACCATGACCATTAACAGGAGCAATTGGTGCTATAACTACTGTTTCAGGGATAATTAAATGATTTCACCAATATGATACATCATTATTTTTTTTAGGAAATATTATTACAATTTTAACTGTTTACCAATGATGACGAGATGTTTCTCGAGAAGGAACCTATCAAGGATTACATACTTACCCAGTAACTATTGGCTTACGATGAGGTATAATTTTATTTATTTTATCAGAAATTTTATTTTTTGTAAGTTTTTTTTGAGCATTTTTTCATAGAAGTTTATCGCCAGCAATTGAATTAGGGGCCTCATGACCTCCTGCTGGAATTGTTTCTTTTAATCCTTTTCAAATTCCCTTACTAAATACTGCAATTTTACTAACATCGGGAGTTACTGTAACATGAGCACATCATAGCTTAATAGAAGGAAATCACTCACAAACTACTCAAGGTTTATTTTTTACAGTACTTTTAGGAATTTACTTTACTATACTTCAAGCCTATGAATATATCGAAGCCCCATTTACAATCGCCGATTCAGTTTATGGCTCAACATTTTTTATAGCTACAGGTTTCCACGGAATTCATGTTCTTATTGGGACAACATTTTTATTAATTTGTTTACTACGACATTTAAATAATCATTTCTCTAAAAACCATCATTTTGGATTTGAAGCAGCAGCATGATACTGACATTTTGTTGACGTAGTTTGATTATTTTTATATATTACAATCTATTGATGAGGAGGTTAATAAATTTATTATATCAATATAGTATAAAAGTATATATGACTTCCAATCATAGGGTCTATTAATAAATAGTATTGATAATTTTTTCAATTCTTGTCATCGCCTCAATAATTATAACAATTTCATTTGTTGTTATAATTTTAGCTTCAATTTTATCTAAAAAAACCTTAGTTGACCGAGAAAAAAGATCTCCCTTTGAGTGCGGATTTGATCCTAAGTCATCTTCTCGTTTACCATTTTCTTTACGATTTTTTCTAATTACAATTATTTTTTTAATTTTTGATGTTGAAATTGCTTTAATTCTTCCCATAATTATTATTTTCAAATTTTCAAATTTAATAATTTGGTCAATAACTTCAATTATTTTTATTTTAATTTTATTAATTGGGTTATACCATGAATGAAACCAAGGAATACTAAATTGATCTTCTTAATAAATATAGGGTTGTAGTTAATTATAACATTTGATTTGCATTTAAAAAGTATTGATTTTTCAATCTACCTTATAATAACTAACGAATATGAAGCGATTTATTGCATTTAGTTTCGACCTAATTTTAGGTAATTTTACCCTTATTCTTTAATTGAAGCCAAACTAGAGGCTTATCACTGTTAATGATAGAATTGAGCTTTTACTCCAATTAAGGAAGTATGGTGATCAAGTAAAAGCTGCTAACTTTTTTCTTTTAATGGTTAAATTCCATTTATACTTCTATTTATATAGTTTAAAATAAAACTTTACATTTTCATTGTAAAAATAAAATTTTTATTATTTTTATAAATTACTAAAATAAATTCACTATATTTAAAGATTAAATAATCTCCCTAACATCTTCAGTGTTATACTCTAAATATAAGCTATTTAAATATAAAAATAGTAAAAAATTTACTAAAATTAAAATTCAAAATACAAATAATATTAAATAAATTTTTAAATTATTATTATGGATTAAAAATAAAGTTTGAGAATAATTTAATAATTTTTGGTATAAATGTTGACCTCCAAAATACTCTGATCAACCTTGATCAAATCTTTTTCTAACAATTTGCCCATAATTTAAAGGATAAAAAATAACCCCATAAGTTCTTATATAAGGTATAAACCATATTGAACCTATAAAATTTGTTAAATTATATAAAACCATTGATTTATTAATTCTATATAAATTTCTCACTGAAATTAAATAACCAAATAAACCCCCAAAAATACACACAAATAAAGTTAATAGCTTTAAAAAAAAAGGTAAACAAATTATATAAGGTACAGGAAAAATTAACCAATTTAATATACTACCTCCAATAATTCTCATAACTAATAAACCTATTATTCCTCGTAATATAACCCAACCTTCGTCATTTAACACATTTAAACTTCTACAATTTAAATCCCCTGTTATTGAATAATAAACTAAACGAAATGAATAACAAACAGTCAAACCAGTTGAAAAAAAATATAAAAAAAAAGAAAATATATTAATATTTCTAATTATCACAATTTCTAAAATTATGTCCTTTGAATAAAACCCCGCTAAAAATGGTATCCCACATAAAGCTAAATTAGATACATTAAAACAAGCAGAAGTTAAAGGTATATGAATTCTTAAACCCCCTATTAAACGAATATCTTGAGAATTATTCATATTATGAATAATTGCCCCAGCACATATAAACAGTAAAGCTTTAAATAAAGCATGAGTTAACAAATGAAATATGGCTAATTTATAAAACCCTATAGATAAAATTCTTATCATTAAACCTAGTTGACTTAAAGTTGATAACGCAATAATTTTTTTTAAATCAAACTCAAAATTAGCCCCTAATCCTGCTATAAATATAGTCAACCCAGATAATAAAAGTAAAAACTGTCCTATTCATGAATTTCTTAACAAAATATTAAACCGAATTAATAAATATACACCTGCAGTCACTAGTGTTGATGAATGGACCAGAGCAGAAACAGGTGTTGGTGCAGCTATTGCAGCTGGCAATCAAGAAGAAAAAGGAATTTGTGCACTTTTAGTTATAGCAGCTAGTATGACTAAAGAACCAATTAATATTATTTCAAATTCATTTTGTATAACTTCTAAATAAAATACATAATTTCATCTTCCATAATTTAACATTCATGCAATAGCTAACAACAAAGCTACATCTCCAATTCGATTTGATAGAGCTGTTAATATCCCGGCATTATAAGACTTAATATTTTGAAAATAAATAACTAAACAATAAGAAACTAACCCTAAACCATCTCAACCTAATAAAATTCTCACTAAATTAGGTCTAATAATTAATAATATTATAGATAAAACAAATATCAAAACTAATATAATAAAACGATTAATATTGGTGTCTCCTCTTATATATTCTTTTCTATAATAAATAACTAAAGAAGAAATTATTAACACAAAAGATATAAATAATAAACTTATTCAATCAAATAAAAAAGTTATAACAATTGACACAGAATTTAAAGAAACTACTTCTCATTCAATAAAATATACTAAATTATTTAATAAAAAGTAAAGTCTACAAAAAAAACATGTTATTCTAATAGAAATTAAATTTAAAAATCTAATTCTACAAATTGACAAATATTTCATGATCTAAAATGAATTGCTCATATCACTAACACCACAAATTAGTATTTTTTTTAAACTATTTAAATATAACCATAATAAACATATTCCTCTTTTTATAATTAATATATTTAAAGGTAATCAATGCAATAATATTAATAAATATTCACGAATTTTACCTCTTCTAAATGAATAAACTCCAGAAAAAATTTTCCCGTGTTGACTAAATGAATATAAATATAAAGTATAAGCAGCTCTAAAAAAAGATAGTAAAGAAAGTATAATTATAGAAACTCAAGACCAAGAAACAATTCTATTTAATAAAGAAATTTCACCTAATAAATTTAATGTAGGAGGAGCAGCTATATTAGCAGATCTTAATAAAAATCATCATAAAGCTATAGCCGGTATAAAATTTAAAAGCCCCTTATTAATTAATAAGCTTCGTCTACCTAATCGTTCATAAGATACATTAGCTAAACAAAATAACCCAGATGAACAAAGTCCGTGAGCAATTATTAATCTGTAAGAACCACATAACCCTCAATAAGACATAGTTAAAAGCCCTGCTAATACAATTCCTATGTGAGCTACTGAAGAATACGCAATTAAAGCCTTTAAATCAGTTTGACGTAAACACACAAATCTAACTAACACTCCTCCAACTAATCTAATTCTAATCCAAATAAATCTATATTTTAAATTTATTATTTGTAAAATAGATAAAACCCGTAATATACCATAACCCCCTAATTTTAGTATAATTCCAGCTAAAATTATAGAGCCAGAAACAGGAGCTTCAACATGAGCTTTAGGTAATCACAAATGAACTAAAAATATAGGTATTTTTACTAAAAATGCGCATACTAAACAAAAATATAATAAATCATAATTAAATATAAAATTATTTATTAAATAAAAATTTATTGTTCCTATTTTATTTATTAAATAAAAAATACCGATTAATATGGGCAAAGAAACCAATAAAGTGTAGAATAATAAATAAATACCAGCTTGTAAACGTTCAGGTTGGTACCCTCAACCTAAAATTAAAAATAACGTTGGAATTAGACTTCTTTCAAAAAATAAATAAAATATAAATAAATTCATTCTTCTAAATGTTAACACAAGTAATAATAATAATATAATAATATTTAATAAAAATAATTTTTTATAATTATTAAATTTATAAACTCTTTCTCTTGCTATTAATATTAATGAACAAATCCATAAACTTAATAAAACCAACCCGTAAGAAAGTATATCACACCCTAAAAAATAAGAAAGATTTATTCAATAATTTGTAAAATTATTTATTAATAAAAATAAAAAACTAATAAAAAATAATAAAACCTGCACCATTCAAAATATATTACTAATAAAACAAAGAGGTAATAAAAATACTAAAAAAAAAATTAACTTTAACATTATATAATTCTAAAAGATTGAAAATAATCATTCCCATGTGTTCGAATTATTGATACTAAAATAGATAAACCTAAAGCACCTTCACAAACTCTAAAAGTTAAAAATATTATTCTAAAATAACTTTCATAATTTACCATATTCAAATAAATAAATAATATAAAAAATAAAATTAAAACAATAAATTCAAGACTTAAAAGCATTGATAATAGATGTTTCCGATTAGAAACGAAACAAAATAACCCACAAATAAATAAAATTATTGGTAAACTTCAGTATAAAATTATAATCATTAGTTTTAATAGTTTAATAAAAACATTGGTCTTGTAAATCAAAAATAAGATAAATTCTTTTAAAACTTCAAGAGAAAAGAATTTCTTTTTCATTAATCCCCAAAATTAATATTTTATATAAACTACCTCTTGAAATTCTTCAATTAATCCTATACTCGTTAATTTTTTTAACTTCAATTATTTTTATAAATATAATCCACCCATTAGCTATAGGGTTAACACTTTTAATCCAAACAATTTTAATTTCTTTAATTACAGGCCTTATAACAAAAACATTTTGATTTTCATATATTTTATTTTTAATCTTTCTAGGGGGTATATTAGTATTATTTATCTACGTCACATCATTAGCCTCTAATGAAATATTTAATTTATCAATTAAATTGACTTTAATTTCAATTTCATTATTTTTTATAGCTTTAATTTTAATTTTTTTTTTAGATAAACCCTCGATAAGATTTTTCTTATTAAACAACGAAATAGAATCAATTTCATCAAATTATTCTTATTTTATAGAAAATTCATTATCATTAAATAAACTTTATAATTTTCCCACAAACTTAATTACAATTCTTTTAATAAATTATTTATTAATTACTTTAATTGTTATTGTTAAAATTACTAAAATATTCAAGGGGCCATTACGAATTATAAATTAATGAACAAACCTTTACGAACCTCCCATCCCTTATTTAAAATTGCTAATAATGCATTAATTGACCTCCCTGCACCTGTAAATATCTCAAGATGATGAAATTTTGGGTCTTTACTAGGATTATGTTTAATTATTCAAATTTTAACAGGTTTATTTTTAGCTATACACTACACCGCAGATGTAAATTTAGCATTTAATAGAGTTAACCATATCTGCCGTGACGTAAATTACGGGTGATTATTACGAACAATACACGCTAATGGTGCTTCTTTTTTCTTTATTTGTATTTATTTACACGTAGGACGAGGAATTTATTACGGATCATATTTATTTACACCAACATGAATAGTTGGAGTAATTATCTTATTTCTAGTAATAGGAACCGCCTTTATAGGTTACGTTTTACCATGAGGACAAATATCTTTCTGAGGAGCAACAGTTATTACAAATTTATTATCAGCAGTACCTTACTTAGGAATTGATCTTGTACAATGAGTTTGAGGAGGGTTTGCTGTAGATAACGCAACTTTAACTCGATTTTTTACATTCCACTTTATCTTACCTTTTATTGTTCTAGCAATAACTTTAATTCATCTTCTATTTCTCCACCAAACAGGATCAAATAACCCAATTGGATTAAATTCAAATAGAGATAAAATTCCATTTCACCCTTATTTTACTTACAAAGATATTGTAGGATTCATTATTATAATTTTTTTATTAATTTCTTTAATTTTAATTAACCCAAATTTACTAGGAGATCCAGATAATTTCATTCCAGCTAACCCTTTAGTAACCCCAGCCCACATTCAACCAGAATGATATTTTTTATTTGCTTACGCGATTCTTCGGTCTATCCCTAATAAACTTGGGGGAGTGATTGCTTTAATTCTTTCAATTGCAATTTTAATAATTCTTCCATTTTATAATTTAAGAAAATTCCGAGGTATTCAATTTTACCCTATTAATCAAATCTTATTTTGAATTATAGTAGTAACAGTAATTTTATTAACTTGAATTGGGGCACGACCTGTAGAAGACCCTTACGTTTTAATTGGACAAATTTTAACTGTTATTTACTTCTTATATTATATTATAAACCCTTTAGTAAATAAATGATGAGATAATCTACTAAATTAGTTAATGAGCTTGAATAAGCATATGTTTTGAAAACATAAGATAGAAATTTTACTTTCTATTGACTTAACCTACTACTAATTTTAATTCATAATAATAAAGAAAATAACAGAATTTTTAACCCAATAAAAAATAATAAATAATTTAACGAAAAAGATAAAAAACACTTTCATGCTAAATACATTAATTTATCATAACGAAATCGAGGTAAAGTTCCTCGAACTCAAATAAAAATAAATGAAATTAATATTAACTTTAAATAAAATAATAAATTAAATACATCACACCCTAAAAAAATCACACAAAATAATATTCTTATAAATAAAATTCTCGCATATTCAGCTAAAAAAATTAACGCAAACCCACCTCTTCTATACTCAACATTAAACCCTGATACTAATTCAGATTCACCTTCAGCAAAATCAAAAGGTGTTCGATTAGTCTCAGCTAAAGAAATAGTTAATCAAACTAAAGCTATCGGAAATAAAATAAATAAAAATCAGATATAAACCTGATAATAATAAAAATATAAAAAATTATACCCTCCAATTAAAAATACAAAAGATAATAAAATTAAAGCTAAACTAACTTCATAAGAAATAGTTTGAGCAACAGCTCGTAAACCACCTAATAAAGCATAATTTGAATTAGATGACCAACCCGCTACTATAACAGTATAAACCCCTAATCTAGTACAACATAAAAAAAATAATCCCCCTAAATTAAAAGAATATAATTTTACAAAAAATGGTATACATATTCAAACTACTAAGGATAAAAATAATGAAAAAATAGGTGAAATATAATATCTCAAATAATTAGATAATAAAGGATAAGTTTGTTCCTTTGTAAATAATTTAATTGCATCACAAAAAGGTTGAGGAATTCCTATTAAACCAACTTTATTAGGACCTTTACGAATTTGAATATAACCTAAAACTTTTCGTTCTAATAACGTTAAAAAGGCTACTCTTACTAATACACAAATAATTAATAATAAACTCCCTACTAAAGATATAATCAATTCTATATAAAACAAGTACTATTTGTAATAAATATCACATAAATAAATTCTAAATTTATTGCACTAATCTGCCAAAATAGTTATATTAATTAATATTATTCTATATAAAAATAAAATTATTCTAATATTTGGTCCTTTCGTACTAAAATATTATAAATTTTTAAAGATAGAAACCAACCTGGCTTACGCCGGTTTGAACTCAGATCATGTAAGAATTTAAAAGTCGAACAGACTTAAAATTTGAACGGCTACACCCAAAATTATATCTTAATCCAACATCGAGGTCGCAATCTTTTTTATCGATATGAACTCTCCAAAAAAATTACGCTGTTATCCCTAAAGTAACTTAAATTTTTAATCATTATTAATGGATCAAATATTCATACATTAATGATTTTATTCATTAAAAGTTTTTTAAATTTTAATATCACCCCAATAAAATATTTTTATTTATTATAATAAAAATAATCTTTATAATTAAAATAAATAAAATATAAAGATTTATAGGGTCTTCTCGTCTTTTAAATAAATTTTAGCTTTTTGACTAAAAAATAAAATTCTATAAAAAATTTAAATGAAACAGTTAATATTTCGTCCAACCATTCATTCCAGCCTTCAATTAAAAGACTAATGATTATGCTACCTTTGCACAGTTAAAATACTGCGGCCATTTAAAAATTTTCAGTGGGCAGGTTAGACTTTAAATTTAATTCAAAAAGACATGTTTTTGTTAAACAGGCGAACATTATTTTTGCCGAATTCTTTACCTAAACTTATCATTTAAATTTATTTTACAATAAAATATACTAATTCTATCATTATTTCTTAATTTTAAAAATTAAAATTAATATTTCAATAAAAATTTAAAATATAAATAAATAATTTAATTTATAAAATAAATTATAACACAATTTTTAATAATTGCTAATTCTAAGCATATATATTTTAAATTTATTTATTATTTTTAAAAATTTATTTTATAGCTTATCCCATAAAATATTAAAATTATAAATTATTTAATTAAAAAATTTTTTAAATAAATTTATAATTTCTAAATTAAATTTATTTCTTGAAAAACTAGATACCTTTAAAAACGAATAACATTTCATTTCTAATATAATATTCAAAATAATTTTATTACATTAACTTTTATATTATATTAACTCTTTTAAAATCGAGAAAAATATATTTAAATATTTTTTATTTAATAAACGCTGATACACAAGGTACAATAAATTAAATTTTCTTTTATAATAAAAATTTTTCAAAATATTTCAATTTTCTTTTACAATACTATTAAACTATTATTAAAATTATTTTTTCTTTAAACAATACTAAAACTTTTTCCTATATAATTATTTTTAATATTTTAAAATAAAATAAATAAAATTAATAAATAAAATCTAATCAATTTATATTGATTTGCACAAAAATCTTTTCAATGTAAATGAAATGCTTTCCTAAATAAGCTTTAAATTGTCATTCTAGATACACTTTCCAGTACATCTACTATGTTACGACTTATCTTACCTTAATAATAAGAGCGACGGGCGATGTGTACATATTTTAGAGCTAAAATCAAATTATTAATCTTTATAATTTTACTACCAAATCCACCTTCAAAAATTTTTTCATAGTTTTATCTGTTTAAATAAATTTATTGTAACCCATTATTACTTAAATATAAGCTACACCTTGATCTGATATACATTTTAATAAAAATTATTGAATATTATTATTCTTATAAAATATTCTGATAACGACGGTATATAAACTGGTTACAAACTTAAGTAAGGTCCATCGTGGATTATCGATTACAAAACAGGTTCCTCTGGATAGACTAAAATACCGCCAAATTTTTTAAGTTTCAAGAACTTATCTATTACTACTTAAGTATTAATACTTACATTTTAAATAATAGGGTATCTAATCCTAGTTTTTAATTAAAATTTTCAAGCTTCAATTATTCATTTTATAAAAACTTTAAATTTAAAATTTCACTTAATAAATTTAATTATTTTTAAATTAAATCAATTTAACTTTTACTAAAAAAATTCATTTGTATAATTGGTGTAACCGCGATTGCTGGCACCAATTTAATCTATACTTTTTAATATTGCTATTTCTAAATTTCTTTAATTAATAAAATTAATTACTGCGATTACATAAAATAAAATAATTTTTAAAATTATTAAATATTCACACAAAAATTTACATATAAATCAAATTAATAACAAATTTTTAAGCCAAAATAAAACTTTATAAATTTAGTTAAAAATTTTAATACAAATAAAATTATAAATAAATTTTTTCAATAATAATTTATTTTAAAATTTATTTTAAAATAATTCAATAAATTTGTAAATAAATTTATTTAATCACTAAAACTTAGAATAATCCAAAATAAACCCCTATTAATATAATTTTCATTATAAAATAAAAATGAAAATTAAATATTATTTATTTTTTCATATTAATACCTAATTTTTAAAAATTTTACATAATTTAAAAACAAATAAATTTATTTTATAATATTACATTTTAGTATAATATAAAATAAATTATTTTATAATTGACATAATTTATAAAAATCACAAATTTAAATAATTTAATAAAATTTATAAATAAATAAATTAAATAAAATTAATTTTAATAAATTTATTAAAATAAAACAACATCTAATAATTATAAATTCACAAGATAATTAAATTTAATTAAAAAATTAACACCAATAATGATAATAAATTAAAGGCAATTTTAAGACTATTAAAAAATCTTTCTAATTTTTTTTTTTTTTTTACAATTTATGAAAAAATAGATATAAAGAAAATGTATCTATTTCTAAATTAATAAATTTTAAAAAAACATTTTTGTATACTAAGTCTAGATTAATAGATAATCTATATATATATAAATATTTAATATATTATTATATAATTAACAATTTAAATAAAAAATTTCGCAATCCAAAAATCATTACAAATATGGTAAAAAAAAATCTATATTTTAAAGATTTATCTAATGATTCTTTTGATTTATATAAATTAATATAAATATTATAAATTATTATATATTTATATATTTATATATTGTTGATGATTTACTAATTTATATATATCTATATAGAGAATTTTAAATATTTATAAATAAAAATATATTTAATTAAATTTACTACTAAAATGTATTATCTAATTTAAATAAATACAATAATAAAAATTCAAATATTTTTTTAAAAATATTAGTAAACTATAAAAAAATAAAAAAAAAAAAAATAGACGGGATCTTATTGTAAATGAATTGCCTGATAAAAGGGTTACCTTGATAGGGTAAATTATGTAGAGTCCTACATTCATTGGTTAATTTTTTTTGTTATTTTTAGAAAGATTTTATATTTAATAGAATTAAACTATTACTAAAAGTATCAAAAACTTTTGTGCATCGTACACCAAAATATAAAAAGATAAGCTAATTAAGCTACTGGGTTCATACCCCATTTATAAAGGTTTTAATCCTTTTCTTTTTAATTTTTAATAATTCTTCAAAAATTTTATTTATTACAATAATAATTATTGGAACATTAATTACGGTAACCTCTAATTCTTGGTTGGGAGCATGAATAGGTTTGGAAATTAATTTATTATCTTTTATTCCCCTAATAAGAGATAATAATAATTTTAAGTCAACTGAAGCCTCTTTAAAATATTTTTTAACCCAAGCTTTAGCTTCAACTGTTTTATTATTTTCAGTAATTTTATTAATACTAAATAATAGAATAGTTATTGAAATTAATAACTCATTTACTTCAATAATTATTTTATCAACTTTATTGCTAAAAAGAGGGGCAGCTCCATTCCATTTTTGATTTCCTAATTTAATAGAGGGATTAACATGAATAAACGCCCTTCTTTTAATAACATGACAAAAAATTGCCCCTTTAATATTAATTTCTTATTTAAATTTAAAAAATTTATTACTTGTTAGTGTAATTCTTTCCGTAATTATCGGGGCAATTGGAGGTTTAAACCAAACTTCTTTACGAAAACTTATAGCTTTTTCTTCAATTAATCATTTAGGTTGAATACTAAGAGCATTAATAATTAATGAATCAATTTGAATAATTTATTTTTTATTCTATTCTTTTTTATCATTCATTTTAACTTTTATATTTAATATCTTTAAACTATTTCATTTAAATCAATTATTTTCATGATTTATACAAAGAAAAGTTATAAAATTTACTTTATTCATAAATTTTTTATCTTTAGGTGGATTACCCCCATTTTTAGGATTTTTACCAAAATGAGTTGTAATTCAACAATTAACTTTTTGTAACCAATATTTTCAATTAATAATTCTATTAATATCAACTTTAATCACATTATTTTTTTATCTCCGAATTTGCTATTCAGCATTTATACTAAATTATTACGAAAATAACTGGGTTATTAACACCCAAATCAATAATTTTAGTATAAAATTATACTTAATTTGTACATTTCTTTCTATTTTTGGATTATTTATAATTTCAATATTTTATTCTATATTTTAGGTTAAAGGCTTTAAGTTAAATAAAACTAATAGCCTTCAAAGCTGTAAATATAGGGAATCCTTTAAGCCTTAGTAAAAAATTACTCCTTCAAAATTGCAGTTTGATGTCATTATTGACTATAAGACCAATTAATAAATTACTAATCAATGATTAAGAAGAAAATTTCTTATAAATAGATTTACAATCTATCGCCTAACTTCAGCCACTTAATCGCGACAATGATTATTTTCAACAAATCATAAGGATATTGGAACATTATATTTTATTTTCGGGGCTTGAGCAGGAATAGTTGGAACATCATTAAGAATTTTAATTCGAGCTGAATTAGGACACCCCGGAGCCTTAATTGGTGATGACCAAATTTATAATGTAATTGTTACAGCCCATGCTTTTATTATAATTTTTTTCATAGTTATACCAATTATAATTGGAGGATTTGGAAATTGACTTGTACCTTTAATATTAGGAGCTCCTGATATAGCTTTCCCTCGTATAAATAATATAAGATTTTGACTTTTACCCCCTGCTTTATCATTATTATTAGTTAGAAGAATAGTTGAAAACGGAGCCGGAACAGGTTGAACAGTTTACCCACCTTTATCCGCAGGAATTGCTCATGGGGGAGCTTCTGTAGATTTAGCTATTTTTTCTTTACATTTAGCAGGAATTTCTTCAATTTTAGGAGCTGTAAATTTTATCACAACAGTAATTAATATACGATCTTCAGGAATTACTCTAGACCGTATACCTTTATTTGTTTGATCTGTTGTGATTACAGCTCTTTTACTTCTATTATCACTTCCTGTTTTAGCGGGAGCTATTACAATATTATTAACAGACCGAAATCTTAACACTTCATTTTTCGACCCTGCCGGAGGAGGAGATCCAATTTTATACCAACACTTATTCTGATTTTTTGGCCACCCAGAAGTTTATATTTTAATTTTACCTGGATTTGGGATAATTTCCCATATTATTAGTCAAGAATCAGGTAAAAAGGAAACTTTTGGGTCTTTAGGGATGATTTACGCAATACTAGCAATTGGATTATTAGGATTTATTGTATGAGCTCACCATATATTTACAGTTGGAATAGATGTGGATACCCGAGCTTATTTTACATCAGCAACAATAATTATTGCTGTACCCACAGGAATTAAAATTTTTAGTTGACTTGCCACACTTCACGGAACACAACTTTCTTACTCACCAGCTATTTTATGGGCATTAGGATTTGTATTTTTATTCACAGTTGGGGGATTAACCGGAGTTGTTTTAGCAAATTCATCTGTTGATATCATTTTACATGATACATATTATGTAGTAGCTCATTTTCATTATGTATTATCAATGGGGGCAGTATTTGCTATTATAGCTGGGTTTATTCATTGATACCCTTTATTTACAGGATTAACTATAAATAATAAATGGTTAAAAAGTCAATTTATTATTATATTTATTGGAGTAAATTTAACATTTTTCCCACAACATTTTTTAGGTTTAGCAGGTATACCACGTCGTTACTCTGATTATCCTGATGCTTACACTACATGAAATGTAATTTCAACTATCGGTTCATCAATTTCTTTATTGGGGATTTTATTTTTTTTCTATATTATTTGAGAAAGCTTAGTCTCTCAACGTCAAGTTATTTACCCAATTCAACTAAATTCTTCAATCGAGTGATACCAAAATACCCCACCTGCTGAACATAGCTATTCTGAACTACCTTTATTAACTAATTAATTTCTAATATGGCAGATTAGTGCAATGGATTTAAGCTCCATATATAAAGATTTTTACTTTTATTAGAAAATAAATGTCAACATGAGCTAATTTAGGACTTCAAGATAGAGCCTCTCCTTTAATAGAACAATTAATTTTTTTTCACGATCACGCCTTGCTAATTTTAGTAATAATTACTGTTTTAGTAGGATACTTAATATTCATATTATTTTTTAATAATTATATTAATCGATTCCTTTTACATGGGCAATTAATTGAAATAATTTGAACAATTTTACCAGCTATTATTTTATTATTTATTGCATTCCCATCTTTACGTTTATTATACTTATTAGATGAAATTAATGAACCTTCAGTAACTTTAAAAAGAATTGGTCATCAATGATATTGAAGTTATGAATATTCAGATTTTAATAACGTTGAATTTGATTCATATATAATTCCTACAAATGAAATTTCAACTGATGGATTTCGTTTATTAGATGTGGATAACCGAATTGTTCTGCCTATAAATTCTCAAATTCGAATTTTAGTAACAGCCGCTGATGTAATTCATTCATGAACAATTCCAGCTTTAGGGGTAAAGGTTGATGGAACCCCCGGACGTTTAAACCAAACAAATTTTTTTATTAACCGCCCAGGATTATTTTACGGTCAATGTTCAGAAATTTGTGGGGCTAACCATAGTTTTATACCAATTGTAATTGAAAGAGTTCCTGTAAATTATTTTATTAAATGAATTTCTAATAATGTAAATTCTTCATTAGATGACTGAAAGCAAGTACTGGTCTCTTAAACCATTCTATAGTAAATTAGCACTTACTTCTAATGAATTTTTAAAAAATTAGTTAAACTTATAACATTAGTATGTCAAACTAAAATTATTAAATTATTAATATTTTTTAATCCCACAAATAGCTCCAATTAAATGATTAACTCTATTTTTTATTTTTTCTATTACTTTTATTTTATTTTGTTCTATAAATTATTACTCTTATATACCTTCTTCACCTAAATCTAACGAATTAAAAAATATTAATTTAAATTCAATAACTTGAAAATGATAACAAATTTATTTTCTGTATTTGACCCATCAGCAATTTTTGGTTTATCAATGAATTGAATAAGAACATTTTTAGGTCTTTTAATAATTCCTTCTATTTATTGATTAATACCTTCCCGTTATAATATTTTCTGAAACACAATTCTATCAACATTGCATAAAGAATTTAAAACTCTTTTGGGACCTTCAGGTCACAACGGATCTACTTTTATCTTTATTTCTTTATTTTCTCTTATTCTTTTTAATAATTTTATAGGGTTATTTCCTTATATTTTCACAAGAACAAGTCATTTAACACTAACACTTTCATTGGCTTTACCTTTATGACTATCCTTCATAATTTATGGATGAATTAATCACACTCAACATATATTCGCTCACCTTGTACCTCAAGGAACTCCTGCAGTCTTAATACCTTTTATAGTTTGCATTGAAACAATCAGAAATGTAATCCGACCTGGAACTTTAGCAGTTCGATTAACTGCTAATATAATTGCTGGTCATTTATTGTTAACTTTATTGGGAAATACAGGACCCTCAATATCTTATATATTGGTCACTTTTTTACTAGTTGCACAAATTGCTTTATTAGTTCTTGAATCAGCTGTAGCTATAATCCAATCTTACGTATTCGCTGTTTTAAGCACACTTTACTCTAGAGAAGTTAATTAATATATTAAATTATTTATATATATATATATATAAATAAAAATAAATGTCTACACATTCAAACCACCCATTTCACTTAGTTGACTATAGACCATGACCATTAACAGGAGCAATTGGTGCTATAACTACTGTTTCAGGGATAATTAAATGATTTCACCAATATGATACATCATTATTTTTTTTAGGAAATATTATTACAATTTTAACTGTTTACCAATGATGACGAGATGTTTC